>NW_022590347.1:0-16198 GCF_004348235.1 Phoca vitulina | reverse complement strand
AAGAAAAGAGAAATGACCCAAATCAACAAAATCATGAATGAAAGAGGAGAAATCACAACCAACACCAAAGAAATACAAACAATTATAAGAACATATTATGAGCAACTCTATGCCAGCAAATTAGATAACCTGGAAGAAATGGATGCATTCCTAGAGATGTATCAACTACCAAAACTGAACCAGGAAGAAACAGAAAACCTGAACAGACCTATAACCACTAAGGAAATAGAAGCAGTCATCAAAAATCTCCCAAAACACAAAAGCCCAGGGCCAGATGGCTTCCCAGGGGAATTCTACCAAACATTTCAAGAAGAATTAATACCTATCCTTCTGAAACTGTTCCAAAAAATAGAAATGGAAGGAAAACTTCCAAACTCATTTTATGAGGCCAGCATTACCTTGATCCCAAAACCAGACAAAGACCCCATCAAAAAGGAGAATTACAGACCAATATCCCTGATGAACATGGATGCAAAAATTCTCACCAAAATACTAGCCAATAGGATCCAACAGTACATGAAAAGGATTATTCACCACAACCAAGTGGGATTTATCCCTGGGCTGCAAGGTTGGTTCAACATCTGCAAATCAATCCATGTGATACAATACATTAATAAAAGAAAGAACAAGAACCATATGATCCTCTCAATAGATGCAGAAAAAGCATTTGACAAAGTACAGCATCCTTTCTTGATCAAAACTCTTCAGAGTATAGGGATAGAGGGTACATACCTCAATATCATAAAAGCCATCTATGAAAAACCTACAGCGAATATCATTCTCAATGGGGAAAAACTGAGAGCTTTCCCCCTAAGGTCAGGAACGCGGCAGGGATGTCCACTATCACCACTGCTATTCAACATAGTATTGGAAGTCCTAGCCACAGCAATCAGACAACAAAAAGAAATCAAAGGCATCCAAATTGGCAAAGAAGAAGTCAAACTCTCACTCTTTGCAGATGATATGATACTTTATGTGGAAAATCCCAAAGACTCCACCCCAAAACTGCTAGAACTCATACAGGAATTCAGTCAAGTGGCAGGATATAAAATCAATGCACAGAAGTCAGTGGCATTCCTATACACCAACAACAAGTCAGAAGAAAGAGAAATTAAGGAGTCGATCCCATTTACAATTGCACCCAAAACCATAAGATACCTAGGAATAAATCTAACCAAAGAGGCAAAGGATCTGTACTCAGAAAACTATAAAATACTCATGAAAGAAATTGAGGAAGACACAAAGAAATGGAAAAACGTTCCATGCTCATGGATTGGAAGAACAAATATTGTGAAGATGTCAATCCTACCTAGAGCAATCTACACATTCAATGCAATCCCCATCAAAATACCATCCACTTTCTTCAAAGAAATGGAACAAATAATCCTAAAATTTGTATGGAACCAGAAAAGACCCCGCATAGCCAGAGGAATGTTGAAAAAGAAAAGCAAAGCTGGCGGCATCACAATTCCGGACTTCCAGCTCTACTACAAAGCTGTCATCATCAAGACAGTATGGTACTGGCACAAAAACAGACACATAGATCAATGGAACAGAATAGAGAGCCCAGAAATGGACCCTCAACTCTATGGTCAACTAATCTTTGACAAAGCAGGAAAGAATGTCCAATGGAAAAAAGACAGTCTCTTCAACAAATGGTGTTGGGAAAATTGGACAGCCACATGCAGAAGAATGAAACTGGACCATTTCCTTACACCACACACAAAAATAGACTCCAAATGGTTGAAAGACCTCAATGTGAGACAGGAGTCCATCAAAATCCTAAAGGAGAACACAGGCAGCAACCTCTTCGACCTCAGCCGCAGCAACTTCTTCCTAGAAACATCGCCAAAGGCAAGGGAAGCAAGGGCAAAAATGAACTATTGGGACTTCATCAAGATAAAAAGCTTTTGCAAAGCAAAGGAAACAGTCAACAAAACCAAAAGACAACTGACAGAATGGGAGAAGATATTTGCAAATGACATATCAGATAAAGGGCTAGTATCCAAAATCTATAAAGAACTCATCAAACTCAACACCAAAAGAACAAAGAATCCAATCAAGAAATGGGCAGAAGACATGAACAGACATTTTTCCAAAGAAGACATCCAAATGGCCAACAGACACATGAAAAAGTGTTCAATATCGCTCGGCATCAGGGAAATCCAAATCAAAACCTCAATGAGATACCACCTCACACCAGTCAGAATAGCTAAAATTAACAAGTCAGGAAATGACAGATGTTGGCGGGGATGCGGAGAAAGAGGAACCCTCCTACACTGTTGGTGGGAATGCAAGCTGGTGCAGCCACTCTGGAAAACAGTATGGAGGTTCCTCAAAAAGTTGAAAATAGAGCTACCATATGATCCAGCAATTGCACTACTGGGTATTTACCCCAAAGATACAAAAGTAGGGACCCGAAAGGCTACGTGCACCCCGATCTTTATAGCAGCAATGTCCACAATAGCCAAACTGTGGAAAGAGCCAAGATGTCCATCAACAGATGAATGGATAAAGAAGAGGTGGTATATATATACAATGGAATATTATGCAGCCATCAAAAGGAATGAGATCTTGCCATTTGCAACGATGTGGATGGAACTGGAGGGTATTATGCTAAGTGAAATAAGTCAAACAGAGAAAGACATGTATCATATGACCTCACTGATATGAGGAATTCTTAATCTCAGGAAACAAACTGAGGGTTGCTGGACTGGGGGGTGGGGTGGGAGGGTTAGGGTGACTGGGTGATGGACACTGGGGAGGGTATGTGCTCTGGTAAGCGCTGTGAATTGTGCAAGACTGTTGAATCTCAGATCTGTACCTCTGAAACAAATAATGCAATATATGTTAAGAAAGAAAAAAAGAAGAAGAAGAATGTAGCAGGAGGGGAAGAATGAAGGGGGGGAAATCGGAGGGGGAGAAGAACCATGAGAGACAATGGACTCTGAAAAACAAACTGACGGTTCTAGAGGGGAGGGGGTTGGGAGGATGGGTTAGCCTGGTGATGGGTATTGAGGAGGGCACGTTCTGCATGGAGCACTGGGTGTTATGCACAAACAATGAATCATGGAACACTATATCTAAAACTAATGATGTAATGTATGGGGATTAACATAACAATAAAAAAATTAAAAATAAATAAATAAATAAAATAAAAAAAAAGAAAAAAATGTGCAGTTTTATCAGGAGGAAAGAATTTTATTATCCCTAACAGGTTAAGAAACACTGTTGGAGAATTTTTTTTAGATTTGACAGGATCCTTGATTCAATCATGTGTGGACTGACTATTAGGGTCCCATACCACATGGCATAATAATCTTATTGAGAGACAATTGCTTAAGGCTGCTTGTCCAGAAGGAGTCAGTGTAAGAAGCAAGCATGTAGAGCTTCTTGTACTATACATTTGCTAAACAGTTTCTGTTTAATCCTCATATTCTAAAATTATAAATAATCATTATTATTGCTCTTTATTGGGTATTTACTATGAAACTAATACACTGACATCCTCTGAGACAGGCAATGTTAAGGAAATGTGAGGAAACTGAGGCTTGGAGAGGTTAAATAACTCATTCATTATCACACAGCTAGGTATTAGCATAGCTAAGATTTGAATCTATGTAGTTTCTAACTTCAGAGCTGGGCCTCTTAAATGCCAAGTTTTAATTGTCTAAAAATATGTCTATAAATATCATTTATATGCATAACAATTTGTATTGAAAACAGGACTATCAAAATAACAGCTCATTAAATTGAAACAAGGCATGAATAAGAACCTGAAATGAAATACTCCCCACTTCTTACCCCAGGGCAGCTCCTTAATGGAAGGTACTACAGTTGGGTTCATCATCTGGAAAATACACCATCATATCAAAGATCTTAAAATGTGCATACCATTTGTTCAGCAAATATATCTCTAAGAACATTTTTAAGCAAATATTAAGGATGACTATAAAAACTTTGCTATGATGGTTTCCCCAACATTATATTTTAAATTATTATTTTTAAAAAAATATTGATACATTAAAATTTACTCTTTTGGTATAGGGTTCTATGAGTCTTGTAATCACCAGCACAATCAATATGTGAAGTTCTTTGACTGAAAAAATTTTGCACTGCCACAGTCACACCTTCTGCCCATTTCCAACCACTGAAAACCATTCCTATAGTTTTGCTTTCTCCAGAATGTTATATAAATGGAATTATAAAGTATTTAGTCTTTGTGTATGGCTCCTTTTGCTTAACAGGATGCATTTAAGTTAATCTACATTTTTGCATGTTTTATTGTTGAGTAGTATTACATTATATGAATGTACCAGTTTATTTATCCATTATCATCAGTTGAAGTTCTTTGGATTGTGTCAAATTTTTGGTGATTATATATAAAGCTACTATAAATATCCACTTTACAGTTATTTTTGTAAAAATAAGTTTTCATTTATCTTAGGTAAGTGCAAAGTGGTATCTTGGTGTGATTTTAATTGTAATTCTCTAATGACTAATGATATCTTATTTTTTAATACAAGTAAAGAAATTCAAATGTGAATTTATATATTGACAGGTCTTTTGAAAAATAGCTTTATTGAGATATAATTTACATACAATAAACTGAACATATTTAAAGAATACAATTTAATATGCATGTAACTATGAATTTAAAATTTTTATCTTTTACCATATTTGGGCAGGTTTTGAACATAATTTCTTCAAAAATTTTTTGTGCCAATATCTTTTTTTTCCTTTTTTGAGAATCCGATGACCTAAATGTCACACCCTCTGATATTATTCCATAGGCCTCTGATACTCAGTTTATTTTTAATATTTTTCTCTGTTCCAAAGATTTGATAATTTTTATTGATATTTGTCATATTTATAATGACATTGATTCTGTCCAGTGATTCATTTTTTTTCATTTGCTACATTTATATATTGTAATATGATTGCCACTGTAGAGATAATTAGCCCCACTACCCAACACATAATTATCATTTCTTTTCAGTAGTTGGAATAATTAAGTTCTAGTTTCTTAGCAACTTCGATGATTATAATAAAATATTGCTGTCTATATTTGCTATCCTGGAAATTAAATCTCTAGGACTTGGTTACTACTTGTTGCAAGTTTGTACTCTTAAAAACCATCTCTCCACGTCCCCTCTTTCTTTTTACGAGTTTTGGCTTTTTTTGAATCCACATATAAGTGATTTTTTTGCCTTTGAGTATAGTTGGCACACAATGTTACAGTAGTTTCAAGTATACAGCATAGTGATTCAACAATTTTATACATTATGCTATGCTAACCACAGGTGTAGCTACCATCTGTCACCATGCAACACTATTATAACAGCATTATAATACCATTGAATTTATTTCCTAGCATTTGTTTTTCACTCTCTGAAGTATTTGACTTAGCATAACGCCCTCAAAGTGTATCCATGTTGTTACAAATGGCAGGATGTCTTTGTTTCTCATGGCTGAATAATATTCATATATATATTATTCATACCCCCACATCTGTATTTGTTCATCCACTGATAAGCACTTAAGTTGTTTCCATAGTTTGGCTCTTGTGAATAATGCTACAATAAACATGGGAGTTAATATATCCCTTCAATATCCTGTATTCATTTCCTTTGGTATATACCCAGGAGTGGAATTGCTGAATCATTTGGTTGACCTATATTTGTACACCAACAGTGTACAAAAGTTCTCTTTTTTTTCCCACATCCTCACAAACACTTCTTATCTCTTGTCTCCTTGATAATAACCATTCTAACATGTGAGATTTGTGTACCTGTTGGCCCTTTGGATGTCTTTGGGAAAATGTCTATTTAGTTCCTCATTTTTTAATTAGATTTTTAATTAGATTTTTTTGTTATTGACTTATATTAGTTATTTATATATTTTGGATATTAACCCCTTATCCAATATAAGTTTGCAAAATGTTCCAGTTCTATAGATTTCCTTTTTTGTTAATTGCTTCTTTTGCTGTTAAGAAGCTCTTAAGTTTGATGCAGTATCATTTGTTGATTTTTGTTTTTGTTGTTTGTGCTTTTGGTGTCAATCAAAAAATCATTGCCAAGACCAATGTCAAGGAGCTTCTTCCCTATGTTTTCTTCTAGGAAATTTATGGTTTCAGGTCTTATGTTTAAGTCTTTGCTCCATTTCAAGTTATTTATTGTGAGTTGGTAAGATATGGGTCCAATTTCATTTATTCTGCATGTGTTTATCCAGTTTTCCCAGCACCATTTGTTGAAGAGACTATCTTTCCCTATTGTGTTTTCTTGGCTCCCTTGTCAGATATTAGTTGACCATATATGCAGGGCTTTAGTTTTGGTCTCTCTATTCTGTTCCATTGGTCTATGTGTCTCTTTGTATGCCAATACTATACTGATTTTATTACTATAGCTTCATAGTATAGTTTGGAATCAGGAAGTGTGATACCTCCAGTATTGTTCTTTTTTCTCAATATTTCTTTAGTTATTTGTGGCCTTTTGTAATTCCATACTAATTATAGGATTGTTTCATTCTATTTCTATAAAGAATGTTTCTGGTATTTTGATGGGGATTGCGCTGACTCTATAGATGATGTTTGGTGGAATAGACATTTTAACAATATTAATTCTGGCAGTGCATAAACATGGCATGTCTTTCCATTTAGGTGTCTTCTTAGATTTCTTTCAACAAAGTCTTGGTTTTTACTGTACAAATATTTCACCTCCTTGGTTAAATTTATTCCTAGACATTTTATTGTTTTTAATGCTATTGTGAATGGAATAGTTTTCTTCATTTCTTTCTCAGATATTTCATTGTTAGTGCATAGAATTGCAACTGAATTCTGTGTCAATCTTATATTCTGCAACTTGACTGAAATTTGTTGATTAGTTCTAATAGTTTTTTGGTTTGACTCTTTGGGATTTTCTGTATGCAAAATTGCATCATCTGCAGATAATGACAATTTTTTACTTTTTCCTTTCTAATTTGGATGTCTTTTACTTCTTTGTCTTGCTTAATTGCCCTAGCTAGGATTTCTGGTACTATCTGGAGTAAGACTGGTGAGAGTGGTCATTCTTGTTTTGTTCTTAGAGGAAAAGATTTCAATTCTTTACTATTGTGTCTAATGTTACCTGTGGATTTGTTGTGTATGTACAGCCTTTAATATGTTGAAGTATATTCTTTCTATAACCAATCTGTTAAGGGTTTTTAACATGAAAGGGTGTCGTACTTTCTCAAATGCTTCTTCTGTATCTATTGCAATGGTAATGTGTTTTTTCTTTCATTTATTAATGTGATGTATTACATTTATTGTTTTGCATATGTTGAAACATCCTTGCATCCCAGAGATAAAATCCATGTGTTCATGGCCTTTAAATGTGTTCTTGAATTCAGTTTGCTATTTTTTGTTCATAATTTTTGCATCCATATTCATCAAGGTAGTGGCCTATAGTCTTCTTTTCTTGTAGTGTCCTCATCTGGCTTTGCTATCATGGTAATGCTGACCTTGTAGAATGATTTTGGGAGTGTTCCCTCCTCTTCAATTTTTTGGAAGAGTCTGAAAATGATTGATATTAATTCTTTACATTTTTGGTATAATATACCAGGAAAGCCATCTGGTCCTGAAGATGTCTGTATTGGGAAATTTTTGGTTACTGATTCAATCTCTTTGCATGTTATTGGTTTATTTAGATTTTCTATTTTTTCCTCATTCGGTCTTGGTAAGTTATGTCTTTTTAGGAATTCATCCATTTCTTTTAGATTATCTAATTCTGTTGACATGTACTTGTTCATAGTTGCCTCATAATCCTACGTATTTCATAGTATCAGTGTGATATCTCCTTTTTCAAATCTCATTTTATTTATTTGAGTCTTCTCTCTTTTTTATAGTTACTCTAGCTAAAGTTCTGTCAATTTCGTTTATCTCCAAAAAACCAGCTCTTATTTTTATTGATCCTTTCTTTTTTTTTTCTAGTCCCTATTTCATTTTTTCTGCCGTGATTTTTTATTTCTTTTCTTCAGCTAACTTTGGACTTCATTTGTTCTTTTTCTAGTTTTTTGAGGTGTAAAGTTGGGTTGCTTATTTTAGATTTTCTAATTTATTTTTTTATTTTATAAATTTATTTTTAATTCAAGTATAATTAACATACAGTGTTATATTAGTTTCAGGTGTATAATATAGTAATTCAACAATTCTATACATTTCCCAGTGTTCAACACCCTAAGTGTACTTTTAATCCCCTTCACCTATTTCACCCATCCCCCCATGCAGGCCCCCTCAGGCAACCACCAGTTTGTTCTTTATAGATATATGGACACTTGGGTTGCTTTCATGTCTTGGCTTTTGTAAATGATGCTGCAACAAACATAAGGGTAAATATGTCTTTTTGAGTTAGTGTTTTCATTTCTTTGGGTAATTACCCAGTAGTGGAATTACTGGATCATATAATAATTCTTTTTTTGATTATATGATAATTACATTTTTAATTTCTTGAGAAACCCCCATACTGTTTCAACAATGACTGCATCCACTTGCATTCCCACCAAGAGTGCATGAGGGTTCCTTTTTCATCATATCCTCACCAACACTTGCTGTTTCTTGGGTTTTTAAAATTTGTATTTATCTTTTAAATTCCAGTATAATTAACATATGGTGAAATAGTTGAAGGGGATAGAGTGCACTCACTGTGATGAGCACTGAGTATTGTATCGAATTGTTGAATCACTATATTGTACACCAGAAACTAATATAACACTGTATAATTCTTGTGCTTTTCATTTTAGCTATTCTGACAGGTGTGAGATCATATCTCATTGTGGTTTTGATTTGCATTTACCTAATAATTAGTAATGTTGAGCATCTTTTCATGTGTCTGTGGCCATCTGTTTGGGAAAATGTCTATTTATGTCTTCTGCCCATTTTTTAAATTGGATTATTTGTTTTTATGATGTTGAGTTGTATAAGTTCTTTATATATTTTGAAGATTAACTTCTTATTGCATATATCATTTGCAAATATCTTCTTCCATTTCATAAGCTTTCTGTTTTGTTGATGTTTCCTTTGCTGTGCAAAAGAAAGATATTCATTATAGTGTAGTCCCAATAGTTTATTTATTTATTTTTTTGTTTCCCTTGCTTTAGGAGACATAGCTAGAAAAAAGCTGATACAGCCAATGTTAAAAAAATTACTATCTCTGTTTTCTACTAGGAATTTTATGGTTTCAAGTCTCACATTTAGGTTCTCAATCCCTCTTGAGCTTGTTTTTGCATGTGGTGAAAGAAAGTGGTTCAGTTTCATTATTTTGCATGTAGTTGTCCAGTTTCCCCAATACCATTTGTTGAAGAGACTGTCCTTTCCCCATTGTATATTCTTACATCTTTTGTCATAGATTAACTGACCATAAAATCCTGGGTGTATTCTAGGGCTTTCTATTCTGTTCCATTGATCTATGTGTCTGTTTTTGTGCCAATACTATACAGCTTTGATTACTACAGCTTTGTAATATATCTTGAAATCTGGGATTGTGATGCCTTCAGTTTTGTCTTTGTTTTTCAAAATTGCTTTGGCTATTCAGGATCTTTTGTGGTTTAATACAAATTTCAGTATTATTTGTTCTAGTCTATGAAAAATGCTGTAGGTATTTTGATAGGAATTACATCAAATGTGTAGATTGCTTTGGATAGTATACACATTTTAATAATCTTTGTTCTTCCAGTCCATGAGCATGGAATGTTTTTCATTTCTTTGTGTCATCTTCACTTTCTTGCATCAATACTTTACAGTTTTCAGAATATAGGTCTTTCACCTTCTTGGTTAAGTTATTCCAATATTACTCAGTGATCAGAAAGGATGAATATCTACCATTTACATTGACATAGGTGGAACAGGAGGATATTATGCTAATTGAAATAAGTCAATCAGAGAAAGACAACTATTATATGGTTTTACTCATATCTGGAACAGAAGGAATAGTGCAGAGGACAACAGGGGTGGGGGGGAACTGAATGGGAAGAAATCAGAGAGCGAGACAAACCATATGAGACTCCTGACTCTGGGAAACAAACTGAGGGGTGCAGAAAGGGAAGGGGAATGGGGGGATGGGGTAACTGGGTGATGGGCACTAAGGAGGCCATGTGATGTGATGAGCATTGTGTGTTATACACAACTAATGAATCATTGAACATTATATCAAAAACTAATGTACTATACATTGACTAATTGAATTTAAATAAAAAATAATAATTATTGATAGGTTTGTTCTTATTGCAATTTTGTTACTTATTTTATCATTGTTTTTGTGGTTCCTTTCTGTTCCTTTCTTCTCTTGCTCTTTTCCCTTCTGGTTTAGTGGTTTCTTTTAGTGATATTTTTGGATTCTTTCCTCTTTGTCTTTTGCTTGTCTATTACATATTTTTGATTTGTGGTTACCATTAAGTTTGTATAGCAGACTTTATTAGGTTGACAGTTAAGTTTGAACATATTACAAAAGCACTCAATTTTTACTCCCTTTCCCTCTTTTTATGTATATAATGTCATATTTGTAGATTTTTATTTTGTCAATGCCTTCACATTTTTATAGATATAATTGATTTTACTGCTTTTGTGGTTTATCGTTTTGTACTGGTTTTATAAGTGATTAATACACTATTTTGATTATGTTTGTATGTATCTGTGCATTGTTTTCCTTTGCTGGCCTTTCCTTTCCACTCAAAGAATTCCCTTTAACATTTCTTACAAGGCTGATTTATTAGTAATGAATTCCTTTAACTTTTGTTTGTATGAGACACTTTTTATCTCTCATTCTATTTTGAATGATTGCCTTAATGGGTACAGTGTTGTTGGTTGTAAGGTTTTTTTCCTTTCAGCACTTTGAATATATCATGCCTCTCTCTTCTGACATGCAAAATTTCTGCTGAAAAATTAGCTGATAGACTTAAGGGGTTTCCTTTATATGTAACCGTTTTCTTTTCTCTTGCTTTCAAAATCATCTCTTTATCTCTACTTTTTGTCATTTTCATTATTATGTGCCTTGGCCTGGTCATCCTTGGGTTGATTTTGGGGGGGGATATCTGTGCCTCCTGGATCTGGATTTCTGTTTCCTTTCCCAGATTAGGGAAGTTTTCAGCTACTATTTCTTCAAATAAATATTCTGTCCCTCTTTTTTTCTCTTATTCTTCTAGGATCCCTGTAATGCAAATTTTATTATGCTTGATGGTTTTGCTGAGTTTCCTTAACCTATTCTCTTTTGTTATTCTTTTTTTTCTATTTTCTGTTCTGCTTGATTTCTTTCCATCACTCTGTCTTCCATATCACTGATCTATTCTTCCGCTTCCTCTAGTCTACCATTTTTTCCCTCTAGTTTATTTTTCCTGCTAGTGTATTTTTAATAACAGTTACTGAATTTTTCATCTCTCATGGTTCTTTTTCATATTTTTTAATCCTTGGTTGAAAGTCTCACTAAGATTCTCCACTCTTTTCTCAAGTCCAAAAATTATCCTTATGATCATCACTTTGAATTCCCTATCAGGAATATTGCTTATCTCCATTTTATTTAGCTCTTTTGCTGTGATTTTGTCATGTTCTTTCATATGGGAAATATTCTTTGGTCTCCTCATTTTGTCTAACTCTCTGGATCTATATCCATGTATTAGGAAAGTCAGCTATATCTCCTGATATTGGAAGTAGTGGCCTCATGAAAAAGAGATCCTGTAGTGCTCTATAGTGCAATTTCCCCTGTTTCTCAGAACCTGGCACTTCAGGTGTGTCCCCTATGTGTGCTACATGTGTTCTACTATTGTGGTTGAGTCATGTTTGCCTTACGTCTATTCAGTTGAAATAAACATAAACTTTGCCTGTTGTGGAAAGGATTTTGTCACTGTACTGTTAAGGGGTCAGTCTTGAGCCTCCTTGGGCTTGGGTTGGGTCAAACCCTTAGTCCATTTGCCAAAACTGTAGTCACACCAAAAAGACGGTGCTCTCCCTGTGTTGTTTCCTGTGAGGCTTTCATTGGTGGGTGGGGCCTTTAGTCAGACCAGATATCTGCCTCCAGTCTGTCTGTTGGAGTTCCTGTGATTCTGAGCTACAGATTTCTCTGTTTGTGCTGCCCCATGTGAGGTTTCCATTGGTGGAAGAAACAAGCAGTCAGATTAGATGCCTGCCCCCAGTCTACTGCTGGGGCTATAGTCTCACTGGTGTATGCAGTTGACTCCACCCACCCTTCCTGGGCCTAGTGTCACTTTGGAGTGCTCCTGGCTACTGTTAGGGCCAATTGTATAATGAGACATGTCTGGTGTAGCTTTGGCTAGACTCCTGCCAAGTGACACTGGTTAGATGGAGCAGTCCACTGGAGCATGGCGGCAGAGTGTGTGGTATTAGAAAAGTATACACTAGGGCGCCTGGGTGGCTCAGTTGGTTAAGCGACTGCCTTCGGCTCAGGTCATGATCCTGGAGTCCCTGGATCGAGTCCTGCATCGGGCTCCCTGCTCGGCAGGGAGCCTGCTTCACCCTCTGACCCTCCCCCCTCTCATGTGCTCTCTCTCTCTCTCTCATTCTCTCTGTCTTAAATAAATAAATAAAATCTTTAAAAAAAAAAAAAAAGAAAAGTATACACTATTCGGCTTGCAAGCTGGGACCTGAAGCCACTTTGGAAAGACTCCTGCTGAGTGGGGTAAGTTAGATGGGACAAGTCTCTAGGAGAACGTGGAGGTGGGATTCACAGTATTATTAAGCCAAGAAGTAAGTGTTGGCAATGGTTCCTGCAGGTGTCTGTGTATCTGACTGGTGGGAGAGGAACAGAAATGGTGCCCACCAGCTCTTTTGTTCTTAAAGAAGCCTCCTAAAGGTCCCTGCCCCTGCAGCATATGTCCTGAGATTATTTAATAAATCTAGCTTCTTTTCTTCAGAGTAAGAGTTAAGATGGTGAGGAATGGGGGACCCAAAGCTTGCTTCATCCCTCAAACACAGCTAGGTAAATATAAAATTATTATTATTATTTTAAACAATATTTTTTATTGTTACGTTAATCACCATACATTACATCGTTAGTTTTTGATGTAGTGTTCCATGATTCATTGTTTGCCTATAACACCCAGTGCTCCATTCAGTATGTGCCCTCCTTAATACCCAACACCAGGCTAACCCATCCCCCCACCCCCCTCCCCTCTAGAACCCTCGGTTTATTTCTCAGAGTCCATAGTCTCTCATGGTTCCTCTCCCCCTCCAATTTCCCCCCTTCATTTTTCCCTTCCTGCTATCTTCTTCATTTTTTTTTTTAACATATAATGTATTATTTGTTTCAGAGGTACAGGTCTTTGATTCAACAGTCTTACACAATTCACAGCACTCACCATAGCACATACCCTCCCCAATGCCTATCACCCAGCCACCCCCTCCCTCCCACCCCCCACAACTCCAGCAACACTCAGTTTGTTTCCTGAGACTAAGAATTCCTCATATCAGTGAGGTCATATGATACACGTCTTTCTCTGCTTGACTTATTTCGCTCAGCATAACACCCTCCAGTTCCATCCATGTCATTGCAAATGGCAAGATTTCATTCCTTTTGATGGCTACATAATATTCCTTTGTATATATATACCACCTCTTCTTTATCCATTCATCTGTCGATGGACAACTTGGCTCTTTACACAGTTTGGCTATTATGGACATGGCTGCTATAAACATTGGGGTGATGTACCCCTTCGGGTCCCTAATTTGTGTCTTTGGGGTAAATACCCAGTACTACAATTGCTGGGTCATAGGATAGCTCTATTTTCAACTTTTTGAGGAACCTCCATACTGTTTTCCAGAGTGGCTGCACCACCTTGCATTCCCACCAACAGTGTAGAAGGGTTCCTCTTTCTTCACATCCCTGCCAACATCTATCATTTCCTGACTTGTTAATTTTAGTCATTCTGGCTGGTGTGAGGTGGTATCTCATTGAGGTTTTGATTTGGATTTCCCTGATGCCAAGCGATGTTGAGCACTTTTTCATGTGTCTGTTGGCCATGTGGATGTCTTCTTTGGAAAAATGTCTGTTCATGTCTTCTGCCCATTTTTTGATTGGATCATTTGTTCTTTGGCTTTTGAGTTTGTTAAGTTCTTTATATTTTGGATACTAGCCCTTTATCTGATATGTCATTTGCAAATATCTTCTCCCATTCTGTCGGTTGTCTTTTGCTTTTGTTGACTGTTTCTTTTGCTGTGCAAAAACTTTTTATCTTGATGAAGTCCCAATAGTTCATTTTTGCCCTTGCCTTTGGCGATGTTTCTAGGAAGAAGTTGCTGTGGCTGAGGTCGAAGAGGTTGCTGCCTGTGTTCTCCTTTAGGATTTTGATGGACTCCTGTCTCACATTGAGGTCTTTCGACCATTTGGAGTCTATTTTTGTGTGTGGTGTAAGGAAATGGTCCAGTTTCATTGTTCTGCATGTGGCTGTCCAATTTTCCCAACACCATTTGTTCAAGAGACTGTCTTTTCCATTGGACATTCTTTCTTGCTTTGTCAAGGATTAGTTGACCATAGAGTTGAGGGTCCATTTCTGGGCTCTTTATTCTGTTCCATTGATCTATGTGTCTGTTTTTGTGCCAGTACCATACTGTCTTGATGACGACAGCTTTGTAATAGAGCTTGAAGTCCGGAGTTGTGATGCCACCAGCTTTGCTTTTCTTTTTCAACATTCCTCTGGCTATGCAGGGTCTTTTCTGGTTCCATACAAATTTTAGGATTATTTGTTCCATTTCTTTGAAGAAAGTGGATGGTATTTTGATGGGGATTGCATTGAATGTGTAGATTGCTCTAGGTAGGATTGACATCTTCACAATATTTGTTCTTCCAATCCATGAGCATGGAACGTTTTTCCATTTCTTTGTGTCTTCCTCAATTTCTTTCATGAGTATTTTATAGTTTTCTGAGTACAGATCCTTTGCCTCTTTGGTTAGATTTATTCCTAGGTATCTTATGGTTTTGGGTGCAATTGTAAATGGGATCGACTCCTTAATTTCTCTTTCTTCTGTCTTGTTGTTGGTGTATAGGAATGCCACTGATTTCTGTGCATTGATTTTATATCCTGCCACTTTACTGAATTTCTGTATGAGTTCTAGCAATTTGGGGGTGGAGTCTTTTGGGTTCTCCACATAAGTATCATATCATCTGCAAAGAGTGAGAGTTTGACTTCTTTGCCAATTTGGATGCCTTTTATTTCGTTTTGTTGTCTGATTGCTGTGGCTAGGACTTCTAATACTATGTTGAATAGCAGTGGTGATAGTGGACATCCCTGCTGTGTTCCTGACCTTAATAAAAAAGCTCTGTTTTTCCCCATTGAGAATGATATTTGCTGTGGGTTTTTCATAGATGGCTTTTACGATATTGAGGTATGTACCCTCTATCCCTATACTCTGAAGAGTTTTGATCAAGAAAGGATGCTGTACTTTGTCAAATGCTTTTTCTGCATCTATTGAGAGGATCATATGGTTCTTGTTCTTTCTTTTATTAATGTATTGTATCACATGGATTGATTTGCGGATGTTGAACCGACCTTGCAGCACAGGAATAAATCCCACTTGGTCGTGGTGAATAATCCTTTTAATGTACTGTTGGATCCTATTGGCTAGTATTTTGGTGAGAATTTTTTCATCCATGTTCATCAAGGATATTGGTCTGTAATTCTTTTTGATGGGGTCTTTGTCTGGTTTGGGGATCAAGGTAATGGTGGTGTCATAAAATGAGTTTGGAAGTTTTCCTACCATTTCTATTTTTTGGAACATTTTCAGAAGAATAGGTATTAATTCTTCTTTAAAAATTTGGTAAAATTCCCCTGGGAAATCATCCGGCCCTGGGCTTTTGTTTTTTGTGAGATTTTTGATTACTGCTTCAGTTTCCTTAGTGGTTATAGGTCTGTTCAGGTTTTCTTTTTCTTCCTGGTTCAGTTTTGGTAGTTGATACATCTCTAGGAATGCATCCATTTCTTCCAGATTGTCTAATTTGCTGGCATATAGTTGCTCATAGTATGTTCTTATAATTGTTTGTATTTCTTTGGTGTTGGTTGTGATCTCTCCTCTTTCTTTCATGATTTTGTTGATTTGGGTCATTTCTCTTTTCTTTTTGATAAGTCAGGCCAGGGGTTAATCAATCTTGTTAATTCTTTCAAAGAACCAGCTCCTCGTTTCGTTGATCTGTTCTACTCTTCTTTTGGTTTCTATTTCATTGAT
>NW_022590346.1:0-16198 GCF_004348235.1 Phoca vitulina | reverse complement strand
AAGAAAAGAGAAATGACCCAAATCAACAAAATCATGAATGAAAGAGGAGAAATCACAACCAACACCAAAGAAATACAAACAATTATAAGAACATATTATGAGCAACTCTATGCCAGCAAATTAGATAACCTGGAAGAAATGGATGCATTCCTAGAGATGTATCAACTACCAAAACTGAACCAGGAAGAAACAGAAAACCTGAACAGACCTATAACCACTAAGGAAATAGAAGCAGTCATCAAAAATCTCCCAAAACACAAAAGCCCAGGGCCAGATGGCTTCCCAGGGGAATTCTACCAAACATTTCAAGAAGAATTAATACCTATCCTTCTGAAACTGTTCCAAAAAATAGAAATGGAAGGAAAACTTCCAAACTCATTTTATGAGGCCAGCATTACCTTGATCCCAAAACCAGACAAAGACCCCATCAAAAAGGAGAATTACAGACCAATATCCCTGATGAACATGGATGCAAAAATTCTCACCAAAATACTAGCCAATAGGATCCAACAGTACATGAAAAGGATTATTCACCACAACCAAGTGGGATTTATCCCTGGGCTGCAAGGTTGGTTCAACATCTGCAAATCAATCCATGTGATACAATACATTAATAAAAGAAAGAACAAGAACCATATGATCCTCTCAATAGATGCAGAAAAAGCATTTGACAAAGTACAGCATCCTTTCTTGATCAAAACTCTTCAGAGTATAGGGATAGAGGGTACATACCTCAATATCATAAAAGCCATCTATGAAAAACCTACAGCGAATATCATTCTCAATGGGGAAAAACTGAGAGCTTTCCCCCTAAGGTCAGGAACGCGGCAGGGATGTCCACTATCACCACTGCTATTCAACATAGTATTGGAAGTCCTAGCCACAGCAATCAGACAACAAAAAGAAATCAAAGGCATCCAAATTGGCAAAGAAGAAGTCAAACTCTCACTCTTTGCAGATGATATGATACTTTATGTGGAAAATCCCAAAGACTCCACCCCAAAACTGCTAGAACTCATACAGGAATTCAGTCAAGTGGCAGGATATAAAATCAATGCACAGAAGTCAGTGGCATTCCTATACACCAACAACAAGTCAGAAGAAAGAGAAATTAAGGAGTCGATCCCATTTACAATTGCACCCAAAACCATAAGATACCTAGGAATAAATCTAACCAAAGAGGCAAAGGATCTGTACTCAGAAAACTATAAAATACTCATGAAAGAAATTGAGGAAGACACAAAGAAATGGAAAAACGTTCCATGCTCATGGATTGGAAGAACAAATATTGTGAAGATGTCAATCCTACCTAGAGCAATCTACACATTCAATGCAATCCCCATCAAAATACCATCCACTTTCTTCAAAGAAATGGAACAAATAATCCTAAAATTTGTATGGAACCAGAAAAGACCCCGCATAGCCAGAGGAATGTTGAAAAAGAAAAGCAAAGCTGGCGGCATCACAATTCCGGACTTCCAGCTCTACTACAAAGCTGTCATCATCAAGACAGTATGGTACTGGCACAAAAACAGACACATAGATCAATGGAACAGAATAGAGAGCCCAGAAATGGACCCTCAACTCTATGGTCAACTAATCTTTGACAAAGCAGGAAAGAATGTCCAATGGAAAAAAGACAGTCTCTTCAACAAATGGTGTTGGGAAAATTGGACAGCCACATGCAGAAGAATGAAACTGGACCATTTCCTTACACCACACACAAAAATAGACTCCAAATGGTTGAAAGACCTCAATGTGAGACAGGAGTCCATCAAAATCCTAAAGGAGAACACAGGCAGCAACCTCTTCGACCTCAGCCGCAGCAACTTCTTCCTAGAAACATCGCCAAAGGCAAGGGAAGCAAGGGCAAAAATGAACTATTGGGACTTCATCAAGATAAAAAGCTTTTGCAAAGCAAAGGAAACAGTCAACAAAACCAAAAGACAACTGACAGAATGGGAGAAGATATTTGCAAATGACATATCAGATAAAGGGCTAGTATCCAAAATCTATAAAGAACTCATCAAACTCAACACCAAAAGAACAAAGAATCCAATCAAGAAATGGGCAGAAGACATGAACAGACATTTTTCCAAAGAAGACATCCAAATGGCCAACAGACACATGAAAAAGTGTTCAATATCGCTCGGCATCAGGGAAATCCAAATCAAAACCTCAATGAGATACCACCTCACACCAGTCAGAATAGCTAAAATTAACAAGTCAGGAAATGACAGATGTTGGCGGGGATGCGGAGAAAGAGGAACCCTCCTACACTGTTGGTGGGAATGCAAGCTGGTGCAGCCACTCTGGAAAACAGTATGGAGGTTCCTCAAAAAGTTGAAAATAGAGCTACCATATGATCCAGCAATTGCACTACTGGGTATTTACCCCAAAGATACAAAAGTAGGGACCCGAAAGGCTACGTGCACCCCGATCTTTATAGCAGCAATGTCCACAATAGCCAAACTGTGGAAAGAGCCAAGATGTCCATCAACAGATGAATGGATAAAGAAGAGGTGGTATATATATACAATGGAATATTATGCAGCCATCAAAAGGAATGAGATCTTGCCATTTGCAACGATGTGGATGGAACTGGAGGGTATTATGCTAAGTGAAATAAGTCAAACAGAGAAAGACATGTATCATATGACCTCACTGATATGAGGAATTCTTAATCTCAGGAAACAAACTGAGGGTTGCTGGACTGGGGGGTGGGGTGGGAGGGTTAGGGTGACTGGGTGATGGACACTGGGGAGGGTATGTGCTCTGGTAAGCGCTGTGAATTGTGCAAGACTGTTGAATCTCAGATCTGTACCTCTGAAACAAATAATGCAATATATGTTAAGAAAGAAAAAAAGAAGAAGAAGAATGTAGCAGGAGGGGAAGAATGAAGGGGGGGAAATCGGAGGGGGAGAAGAACCATGAGAGACAATGGACTCTGAAAAACAAACTGACGGTTCTAGAGGGGAGGGGGTTGGGAGGATGGGTTAGCCTGGTGATGGGTATTGAGGAGGGCACGTTCTGCATGGAGCACTGGGTGTTATGCACAAACAATGAATCATGGAACACTATATCTAAAACTAATGATGTAATGTATGGGGATTAACATAACAATAAAAAAATTAAAAATAAATAAATAAATAAAATAAAAAAAAAGAAAAAAATGTGCAGTTTTATCAGGAGGAAAGAATTTTATTATCCCTAACAGGTTAAGAAACACTGTTGGAGAATTTTTTTTAGATTTGACAGGATCCTTGATTCAATCATGTGTGGACTGACTATTAGGGTCCCATACCACATGGCATAATAATCTTATTGAGAGACAATTGCTTAAGGCTGCTTGTCCAGAAGGAGTCAGTGTAAGAAGCAAGCATGTAGAGCTTCTTGTACTATACATTTGCTAAACAGTTTCTGTTTAATCCTCATATTCTAAAATTATAAATAATCATTATTATTGCTCTTTATTGGGTATTTACTATGAAACTAATACACTGACATCCTCTGAGACAGGCAATGTTAAGGAAATGTGAGGAAACTGAGGCTTGGAGAGGTTAAATAACTCATTCATTATCACACAGCTAGGTATTAGCATAGCTAAGATTTGAATCTATGTAGTTTCTAACTTCAGAGCTGGGCCTCTTAAATGCCAAGTTTTAATTGTCTAAAAATATGTCTATAAATATCATTTATATGCATAACAATTTGTATTGAAAACAGGACTATCAAAATAACAGCTCATTAAATTGAAACAAGGCATGAATAAGAACCTGAAATGAAATACTCCCCACTTCTTACCCCAGGGCAGCTCCTTAATGGAAGGTACTACAGTTGGGTTCATCATCTGGAAAATACACCATCATATCAAAGATCTTAAAATGTGCATACCATTTGTTCAGCAAATATATCTCTAAGAACATTTTTAAGCAAATATTAAGGATGACTATAAAAACTTTGCTATGATGGTTTCCCCAACATTATATTTTAAATTATTATTTTTAAAAAAATATTGATACATTAAAATTTACTCTTTTGGTATAGGGTTCTATGAGTCTTGTAATCACCAGCACAATCAATATGTGAAGTTCTTTGACTGAAAAAATTTTGCACTGCCACAGTCACACCTTCTGCCCATTTCCAACCACTGAAAACCATTCCTATAGTTTTGCTTTCTCCAGAATGTTATATAAATGGAATTATAAAGTATTTAGTCTTTGTGTATGGCTCCTTTTGCTTAACAGGATGCATTTAAGTTAATCTACATTTTTGCATGTTTTATTGTTGAGTAGTATTACATTATATGAATGTACCAGTTTATTTATCCATTATCATCAGTTGAAGTTCTTTGGATTGTGTCAAATTTTTGGTGATTATATATAAAGCTACTATAAATATCCACTTTACAGTTATTTTTGTAAAAATAAGTTTTCATTTATCTTAGGTAAGTGCAAAGTGGTATCTTGGTGTGATTTTAATTGTAATTCTCTAATGACTAATGATATCTTATTTTTTAATACAAGTAAAGAAATTCAAATGTGAATTTATATATTGACAGGTCTTTTGAAAAATAGCTTTATTGAGATATAATTTACATACAATAAACTGAACATATTTAAAGAATACAATTTAATATGCATGTAACTATGAATTTAAAATTTTTATCTTTTACCATATTTGGGCAGGTTTTGAACATAATTTCTTCAAAAATTTTTTGTGCCAATATCTTTTTTTTCCTTTTTTGAGAATCCGATGACCTAAATGTCACACCCTCTGATATTATTCCATAGGCCTCTGATACTCAGTTTATTTTTAATATTTTTCTCTGTTCCAAAGATTTGATAATTTTTATTGATATTTGTCATATTTATAATGACATTGATTCTGTCCAGTGATTCATTTTTTTTCATTTGCTACATTTATATATTGTAATATGATTGCCACTGTAGAGATAATTAGCCCCACTACCCAACACATAATTATCATTTCTTTTCAGTAGTTGGAATAATTAAGTTCTAGTTTCTTAGCAACTTCGATGATTATAATAAAATATTGCTGTCTATATTTGCTATCCTGGAAATTAAATCTCTAGGACTTGGTTACTACTTGTTGCAAGTTTGTACTCTTAAAAACCATCTCTCCACGTCCCCTCTTTCTTTTTACGAGTTTTGGCTTTTTTTGAATCCACATATAAGTGATTTTTTTGCCTTTGAGTATAGTTGGCACACAATGTTACAGTAGTTTCAAGTATACAGCATAGTGATTCAACAATTTTATACATTATGCTATGCTAACCACAGGTGTAGCTACCATCTGTCACCATGCAACACTATTATAACAGCATTATAATACCATTGAATTTATTTCCTAGCATTTGTTTTTCACTCTCTGAAGTATTTGACTTAGCATAACGCCCTCAAAGTGTATCCATGTTGTTACAAATGGCAGGATGTCTTTGTTTCTCATGGCTGAATAATATTCATATATATATTATTCATACCCCCACATCTGTATTTGTTCATCCACTGATAAGCACTTAAGTTGTTTCCATAGTTTGGCTCTTGTGAATAATGCTACAATAAACATGGGAGTTAATATATCCCTTCAATATCCTGTATTCATTTCCTTTGGTATATACCCAGGAGTGGAATTGCTGAATCATTTGGTTGACCTATATTTGTACACCAACAGTGTACAAAAGTTCTCTTTTTTTTCCCACATCCTCACAAACACTTCTTATCTCTTGTCTCCTTGATAATAACCATTCTAACATGTGAGATTTGTGTACCTGTTGGCCCTTTGGATGTCTTTGGGAAAATGTCTATTTAGTTCCTCATTTTTTAATTAGATTTTTAATTAGATTTTTTTGTTATTGACTTATATTAGTTATTTATATATTTTGGATATTAACCCCTTATCCAATATAAGTTTGCAAAATGTTCCAGTTCTATAGATTTCCTTTTTTGTTAATTGCTTCTTTTGCTGTTAAGAAGCTCTTAAGTTTGATGCAGTATCATTTGTTGATTTTTGTTTTTGTTGTTTGTGCTTTTGGTGTCAATCAAAAAATCATTGCCAAGACCAATGTCAAGGAGCTTCTTCCCTATGTTTTCTTCTAGGAAATTTATGGTTTCAGGTCTTATGTTTAAGTCTTTGCTCCATTTCAAGTTATTTATTGTGAGTTGGTAAGATATGGGTCCAATTTCATTTATTCTGCATGTGTTTATCCAGTTTTCCCAGCACCATTTGTTGAAGAGACTATCTTTCCCTATTGTGTTTTCTTGGCTCCCTTGTCAGATATTAGTTGACCATATATGCAGGGCTTTAGTTTTGGTCTCTCTATTCTGTTCCATTGGTCTATGTGTCTCTTTGTATGCCAATACTATACTGATTTTATTACTATAGCTTCATAGTATAGTTTGGAATCAGGAAGTGTGATACCTCCAGTATTGTTCTTTTTTCTCAATATTTCTTTAGTTATTTGTGGCCTTTTGTAATTCCATACTAATTATAGGATTGTTTCATTCTATTTCTATAAAGAATGTTTCTGGTATTTTGATGGGGATTGCGCTGACTCTATAGATGATGTTTGGTGGAATAGACATTTTAACAATATTAATTCTGGCAGTGCATAAACATGGCATGTCTTTCCATTTAGGTGTCTTCTTAGATTTCTTTCAACAAAGTCTTGGTTTTTACTGTACAAATATTTCACCTCCTTGGTTAAATTTATTCCTAGACATTTTATTGTTTTTAATGCTATTGTGAATGGAATAGTTTTCTTCATTTCTTTCTCAGATATTTCATTGTTAGTGCATAGAATTGCAACTGAATTCTGTGTCAATCTTATATTCTGCAACTTGACTGAAATTTGTTGATTAGTTCTAATAGTTTTTTGGTTTGACTCTTTGGGATTTTCTGTATGCAAAATTGCATCATCTGCAGATAATGACAATTTTTTACTTTTTCCTTTCTAATTTGGATGTCTTTTACTTCTTTGTCTTGCTTAATTGCCCTAGCTAGGATTTCTGGTACTATCTGGAGTAAGACTGGTGAGAGTGGTCATTCTTGTTTTGTTCTTAGAGGAAAAGATTTCAATTCTTTACTATTGTGTCTAATGTTACCTGTGGATTTGTTGTGTATGTACAGCCTTTAATATGTTGAAGTATATTCTTTCTATAACCAATCTGTTAAGGGTTTTTAACATGAAAGGGTGTCGTACTTTCTCAAATGCTTCTTCTGTATCTATTGCAATGGTAATGTGTTTTTTCTTTCATTTATTAATGTGATGTATTACATTTATTGTTTTGCATATGTTGAAACATCCTTGCATCCCAGAGATAAAATCCATGTGTTCATGGCCTTTAAATGTGTTCTTGAATTCAGTTTGCTATTTTTTGTTCATAATTTTTGCATCCATATTCATCAAGGTAGTGGCCTATAGTCTTCTTTTCTTGTAGTGTCCTCATCTGGCTTTGCTATCATGGTAATGCTGACCTTGTAGAATGATTTTGGGAGTGTTCCCTCCTCTTCAATTTTTTGGAAGAGTCTGAAAATGATTGATATTAATTCTTTACATTTTTGGTATAATATACCAGGAAAGCCATCTGGTCCTGAAGATGTCTGTATTGGGAAATTTTTGGTTACTGATTCAATCTCTTTGCATGTTATTGGTTTATTTAGATTTTCTATTTTTTCCTCATTCGGTCTTGGTAAGTTATGTCTTTTTAGGAATTCATCCATTTCTTTTAGATTATCTAATTCTGTTGACATGTACTTGTTCATAGTTGCCTCATAATCCTACGTATTTCATAGTATCAGTGTGATATCTCCTTTTTCAAATCTCATTTTATTTATTTGAGTCTTCTCTCTTTTTTATAGTTACTCTAGCTAAAGTTCTGTCAATTTCGTTTATCTCCAAAAAACCAGCTCTTATTTTTATTGATCCTTTCTTTTTTTTTTCTAGTCCCTATTTCATTTTTTCTGCCGTGATTTTTTATTTCTTTTCTTCAGCTAACTTTGGACTTCATTTGTTCTTTTTCTAGTTTTTTGAGGTGTAAAGTTGGGTTGCTTATTTTAGATTTTCTAATTTATTTTTTTATTTTATAAATTTATTTTTAATTCAAGTATAATTAACATACAGTGTTATATTAGTTTCAGGTGTATAATATAGTAATTCAACAATTCTATACATTTCCCAGTGTTCAACACCCTAAGTGTACTTTTAATCCCCTTCACCTATTTCACCCATCCCCCCATGCAGGCCCCCTCAGGCAACCACCAGTTTGTTCTTTATAGATATATGGACACTTGGGTTGCTTTCATGTCTTGGCTTTTGTAAATGATGCTGCAACAAACATAAGGGTAAATATGTCTTTTTGAGTTAGTGTTTTCATTTCTTTGGGTAATTACCCAGTAGTGGAATTACTGGATCATATAATAATTCTTTTTTTGATTATATGATAATTACATTTTTAATTTCTTGAGAAACCCCCATACTGTTTCAACAATGACTGCATCCACTTGCATTCCCACCAAGAGTGCATGAGGGTTCCTTTTTCATCATATCCTCACCAACACTTGCTGTTTCTTGGGTTTTTAAAATTTGTATTTATCTTTTAAATTCCAGTATAATTAACATATGGTGAAATAGTTGAAGGGGATAGAGTGCACTCACTGTGATGAGCACTGAGTATTGTATCGAATTGTTGAATCACTATATTGTACACCAGAAACTAATATAACACTGTATAATTCTTGTGCTTTTCATTTTAGCTATTCTGACAGGTGTGAGATCATATCTCATTGTGGTTTTGATTTGCATTTACCTAATAATTAGTAATGTTGAGCATCTTTTCATGTGTCTGTGGCCATCTGTTTGGGAAAATGTCTATTTATGTCTTCTGCCCATTTTTTAAATTGGATTATTTGTTTTTATGATGTTGAGTTGTATAAGTTCTTTATATATTTTGAAGATTAACTTCTTATTGCATATATCATTTGCAAATATCTTCTTCCATTTCATAAGCTTTCTGTTTTGTTGATGTTTCCTTTGCTGTGCAAAAGAAAGATATTCATTATAGTGTAGTCCCAATAGTTTATTTATTTATTTTTTTGTTTCCCTTGCTTTAGGAGACATAGCTAGAAAAAAGCTGATACAGCCAATGTTAAAAAAATTACTATCTCTGTTTTCTACTAGGAATTTTATGGTTTCAAGTCTCACATTTAGGTTCTCAATCCCTCTTGAGCTTGTTTTTGCATGTGGTGAAAGAAAGTGGTTCAGTTTCATTATTTTGCATGTAGTTGTCCAGTTTCCCCAATACCATTTGTTGAAGAGACTGTCCTTTCCCCATTGTATATTCTTACATCTTTTGTCATAGATTAACTGACCATAAAATCCTGGGTGTATTCTAGGGCTTTCTATTCTGTTCCATTGATCTATGTGTCTGTTTTTGTGCCAATACTATACAGCTTTGATTACTACAGCTTTGTAATATATCTTGAAATCTGGGATTGTGATGCCTTCAGTTTTGTCTTTGTTTTTCAAAATTGCTTTGGCTATTCAGGATCTTTTGTGGTTTAATACAAATTTCAGTATTATTTGTTCTAGTCTATGAAAAATGCTGTAGGTATTTTGATAGGAATTACATCAAATGTGTAGATTGCTTTGGATAGTATACACATTTTAATAATCTTTGTTCTTCCAGTCCATGAGCATGGAATGTTTTTCATTTCTTTGTGTCATCTTCACTTTCTTGCATCAATACTTTACAGTTTTCAGAATATAGGTCTTTCACCTTCTTGGTTAAGTTATTCCAATATTACTCAGTGATCAGAAAGGATGAATATCTACCATTTACATTGACATAGGTGGAACAGGAGGATATTATGCTAATTGAAATAAGTCAATCAGAGAAAGACAACTATTATATGGTTTTACTCATATCTGGAACAGAAGGAATAGTGCAGAGGACAACAGGGGTGGGGGGGAACTGAATGGGAAGAAATCAGAGAGCGAGACAAACCATATGAGACTCCTGACTCTGGGAAACAAACTGAGGGGTGCAGAAAGGGAAGGGGAATGGGGGGATGGGGTAACTGGGTGATGGGCACTAAGGAGGCCATGTGATGTGATGAGCATTGTGTGTTATACACAACTAATGAATCATTGAACATTATATCAAAAACTAATGTACTATACATTGACTAATTGAATTTAAATAAAAAATAATAATTATTGATAGGTTTGTTCTTATTGCAATTTTGTTACTTATTTTATCATTGTTTTTGTGGTTCCTTTCTGTTCCTTTCTTCTCTTGCTCTTTTCCCTTCTGGTTTAGTGGTTTCTTTTAGTGATATTTTTGGATTCTTTCCTCTTTGTCTTTTGCTTGTCTATTACATATTTTTGATTTGTGGTTACCATTAAGTTTGTATAGCAGACTTTATTAGGTTGACAGTTAAGTTTGAACATATTACAAAAGCACTCAATTTTTACTCCCTTTCCCTCTTTTTATGTATATAATGTCATATTTGTAGATTTTTATTTTGTCAATGCCTTCACATTTTTATAGATATAATTGATTTTACTGCTTTTGTGGTTTATCGTTTTGTACTGGTTTTATAAGTGATTAATACACTATTTTGATTATGTTTGTATGTATCTGTGCATTGTTTTCCTTTGCTGGCCTTTCCTTTCCACTCAAAGAATTCCCTTTAACATTTCTTACAAGGCTGATTTATTAGTAATGAATTCCTTTAACTTTTGTTTGTATGAGACACTTTTTATCTCTCATTCTATTTTGAATGATTGCCTTAATGGGTACAGTGTTGTTGGTTGTAAGGTTTTTTTCCTTTCAGCACTTTGAATATATCATGCCTCTCTCTTCTGACATGCAAAATTTCTGCTGAAAAATTAGCTGATAGACTTAAGGGGTTTCCTTTATATGTAACCGTTTTCTTTTCTCTTGCTTTCAAAATCATCTCTTTATCTCTACTTTTTGTCATTTTCATTATTATGTGCCTTGGCCTGGTCATCCTTGGGTTGATTTTGGGGGGGGATATCTGTGCCTCCTGGATCTGGATTTCTGTTTCCTTTCCCAGATTAGGGAAGTTTTCAGCTACTATTTCTTCAAATAAATATTCTGTCCCTCTTTTTTTCTCTTATTCTTCTAGGATCCCTGTAATGCAAATTTTATTATGCTTGATGGTTTTGCTGAGTTTCCTTAACCTATTCTCTTTTGTTATTCTTTTTTTTCTATTTTCTGTTCTGCTTGATTTCTTTCCATCACTCTGTCTTCCATATCACTGATCTATTCTTCCGCTTCCTCTAGTCTACCATTTTTTCCCTCTAGTTTATTTTTCCTGCTAGTGTATTTTTAATAACAGTTACTGAATTTTTCATCTCTCATGGTTCTTTTTCATATTTTTTAATCCTTGGTTGAAAGTCTCACTAAGATTCTCCACTCTTTTCTCAAGTCCAAAAATTATCCTTATGATCATCACTTTGAATTCCCTATCAGGAATATTGCTTATCTCCATTTTATTTAGCTCTTTTGCTGTGATTTTGTCATGTTCTTTCATATGGGAAATATTCTTTGGTCTCCTCATTTTGTCTAACTCTCTGGATCTATATCCATGTATTAGGAAAGTCAGCTATATCTCCTGATATTGGAAGTAGTGGCCTCATGAAAAAGAGATCCTGTAGTGCTCTATAGTGCAATTTCCCCTGTTTCTCAGAACCTGGCACTTCAGGTGTGTCCCCTATGTGTGCTACATGTGTTCTACTATTGTGGTTGAGTCATGTTTGCCTTACGTCTATTCAGTTGAAATAAACATAAACTTTGCCTGTTGTGGAAAGGATTTTGTCACTGTACTGTTAAGGGGTCAGTCTTGAGCCTCCTTGGGCTTGGGTTGGGTCAAACCCTTAGTCCATTTGCCAAAACTGTAGTCACACCAAAAAGACGGTGCTCTCCCTGTGTTGTTTCCTGTGAGGCTTTCATTGGTGGGTGGGGCCTTTAGTCAGACCAGATATCTGCCTCCAGTCTGTCTGTTGGAGTTCCTGTGATTCTGAGCTACAGATTTCTCTGTTTGTGCTGCCCCATGTGAGGTTTCCATTGGTGGAAGAAACAAGCAGTCAGATTAGATGCCTGCCCCCAGTCTACTGCTGGGGCTATAGTCTCACTGGTGTATGCAGTTGACTCCACCCACCCTTCCTGGGCCTAGTGTCACTTTGGAGTGCTCCTGGCTACTGTTAGGGCCAATTGTATAATGAGACATGTCTGGTGTAGCTTTGGCTAGACTCCTGCCAAGTGACACTGGTTAGATGGAGCAGTCCACTGGAGCATGGCGGCAGAGTGTGTGGTATTAGAAAAGTATACACTAGGGCGCCTGGGTGGCTCAGTTGGTTAAGCGACTGCCTTCGGCTCAGGTCATGATCCTGGAGTCCCTGGATCGAGTCCTGCATCGGGCTCCCTGCTCGGCAGGGAGCCTGCTTCACCCTCTGACCCTCCCCCCTCTCATGTGCTCTCTCTCTCTCTCTCATTCTCTCTGTCTTAAATAAATAAATAAAATCTTTAAAAAAAAAAAAAAAGAAAAGTATACACTATTCGGCTTGCAAGCTGGGACCTGAAGCCACTTTGGAAAGACTCCTGCTGAGTGGGGTAAGTTAGATGGGACAAGTCTCTAGGAGAACGTGGAGGTGGGATTCACAGTATTATTAAGCCAAGAAGTAAGTGTTGGCAATGGTTCCTGCAGGTGTCTGTGTATCTGACTGGTGGGAGAGGAACAGAAATGGTGCCCACCAGCTCTTTTGTTCTTAAAGAAGCCTCCTAAAGGTCCCTGCCCCTGCAGCATATGTCCTGAGATTATTTAATAAATCTAGCTTCTTTTCTTCAGAGTAAGAGTTAAGATGGTGAGGAATGGGGGACCCAAAGCTTGCTTCATCCCTCAAACACAGCTAGGTAAATATAAAATTATTATTATTATTTTAAACAATATTTTTTATTGTTACGTTAATCACCATACATTACATCGTTAGTTTTTGATGTAGTGTTCCATGATTCATTGTTTGCCTATAACACCCAGTGCTCCATTCAGTATGTGCCCTCCTTAATACCCAACACCAGGCTAACCCATCCCCCCACCCCCCTCCCCTCTAGAACCCTCGGTTTATTTCTCAGAGTCCATAGTCTCTCATGGTTCCTCTCCCCCTCCAATTTCCCCCCTTCATTTTTCCCTTCCTGCTATCTTCTTCATTTTTTTTTTTAACATATAATGTATTATTTGTTTCAGAGGTACAGGTCTTTGATTCAACAGTCTTACACAATTCACAGCACTCACCATAGCACATACCCTCCCCAATGCCTATCACCCAGCCACCCCCTCCCTCCCACCCCCCACAACTCCAGCAACACTCAGTTTGTTTCCTGAGACTAAGAATTCCTCATATCAGTGAGGTCATATGATACACGTCTTTCTCTGCTTGACTTATTTCGCTCAGCATAACACCCTCCAGTTCCATCCATGTCATTGCAAATGGCAAGATTTCATTCCTTTTGATGGCTACATAATATTCCTTTGTATATATATACCACCTCTTCTTTATCCATTCATCTGTCGATGGACAACTTGGCTCTTTACACAGTTTGGCTATTATGGACATGGCTGCTATAAACATTGGGGTGATGTACCCCTTCGGGTCCCTAATTTGTGTCTTTGGGGTAAATACCCAGTACTACAATTGCTGGGTCATAGGATAGCTCTATTTTCAACTTTTTGAGGAACCTCCATACTGTTTTCCAGAGTGGCTGCACCACCTTGCATTCCCACCAACAGTGTAGAAGGGTTCCTCTTTCTTCACATCCCTGCCAACATCTATCATTTCCTGACTTGTTAATTTTAGTCATTCTGGCTGGTGTGAGGTGGTATCTCATTGAGGTTTTGATTTGGATTTCCCTGATGCCAAGCGATGTTGAGCACTTTTTCATGTGTCTGTTGGCCATGTGGATGTCTTCTTTGGAAAAATGTCTGTTCATGTCTTCTGCCCATTTTTTGATTGGATCATTTGTTCTTTGGCTTTTGAGTTTGTTAAGTTCTTTATATTTTGGATACTAGCCCTTTATCTGATATGTCATTTGCAAATATCTTCTCCCATTCTGTCGGTTGTCTTTTGCTTTTGTTGACTGTTTCTTTTGCTGTGCAAAAACTTTTTATCTTGATGAAGTCCCAATAGTTCATTTTTGCCCTTGCCTTTGGCGATGTTTCTAGGAAGAAGTTGCTGTGGCTGAGGTCGAAGAGGTTGCTGCCTGTGTTCTCCTTTAGGATTTTGATGGACTCCTGTCTCACATTGAGGTCTTTCGACCATTTGGAGTCTATTTTTGTGTGTGGTGTAAGGAAATGGTCCAGTTTCATTGTTCTGCATGTGGCTGTCCAATTTTCCCAACACCATTTGTTCAAGAGACTGTCTTTTCCATTGGACATTCTTTCTTGCTTTGTCAAGGATTAGTTGACCATAGAGTTGAGGGTCCATTTCTGGGCTCTTTATTCTGTTCCATTGATCTATGTGTCTGTTTTTGTGCCAGTACCATACTGTCTTGATGACGACAGCTTTGTAATAGAGCTTGAAGTCCGGAGTTGTGATGCCACCAGCTTTGCTTTTCTTTTTCAACATTCCTCTGGCTATGCAGGGTCTTTTCTGGTTCCATACAAATTTTAGGATTATTTGTTCCATTTCTTTGAAGAAAGTGGATGGTATTTTGATGGGGATTGCATTGAATGTGTAGATTGCTCTAGGTAGGATTGACATCTTCACAATATTTGTTCTTCCAATCCATGAGCATGGAACGTTTTTCCATTTCTTTGTGTCTTCCTCAATTTCTTTCATGAGTATTTTATAGTTTTCTGAGTACAGATCCTTTGCCTCTTTGGTTAGATTTATTCCTAGGTATCTTATGGTTTTGGGTGCAATTGTAAATGGGATCGACTCCTTAATTTCTCTTTCTTCTGTCTTGTTGTTGGTGTATAGGAATGCCACTGATTTCTGTGCATTGATTTTATATCCTGCCACTTTACTGAATTTCTGTATGAGTTCTAGCAATTTGGGGGTGGAGTCTTTTGGGTTCTCCACATAAGTATCATATCATCTGCAAAGAGTGAGAGTTTGACTTCTTTGCCAATTTGGATGCCTTTTATTTCGTTTTGTTGTCTGATTGCTGTGGCTAGGACTTCTAATACTATGTTGAATAGCAGTGGTGATAGTGGACATCCCTGCTGTGTTCCTGACCTTAATAAAAAAGCTCTGTTTTTCCCCATTGAGAATGATATTTGCTGTGGGTTTTTCATAGATGGCTTTTACGATATTGAGGTATGTACCCTCTATCCCTATACTCTGAAGAGTTTTGATCAAGAAAGGATGCTGTACTTTGTCAAATGCTTTTTCTGCATCTATTGAGAGGATCATATGGTTCTTGTTCTTTCTTTTATTAATGTATTGTATCACATGGATTGATTTGCGGATGTTGAACCGACCTTGCAGCACAGGAATAAATCCCACTTGGTCGTGGTGAATAATCCTTTTAATGTACTGTTGGATCCTATTGGCTAGTATTTTGGTGAGAATTTTTTCATCCATGTTCATCAAGGATATTGGTCTGTAATTCTTTTTGATGGGGTCTTTGTCTGGTTTGGGGATCAAGGTAATGGTGGTGTCATAAAATGAGTTTGGAAGTTTTCCTACCATTTCTATTTTTTGGAACATTTTCAGAAGAATAGGTATTAATTCTTCTTTAAAAATTTGGTAAAATTCCCCTGGGAAATCATCCGGCCCTGGGCTTTTGTTTTTTGTGAGATTTTTGATTACTGCTTCAGTTTCCTTAGTGGTTATAGGTCTGTTCAGGTTTTCTTTTTCTTCCTGGTTCAGTTTTGGTAGTTGATACATCTCTAGGAATGCATCCATTTCTTCCAGATTGTCTAATTTGCTGGCATATAGTTGCTCATAGTATGTTCTTATAATTGTTTGTATTTCTTTGGTGTTGGTTGTGATCTCTCCTCTTTCTTTCATGATTTTGTTGATTTGGGTCATTTCTCTTTTCTTTTTGATAAGTCAGGCCAGGGGTTAATCAATCTTGTTAATTCTTTCAAAGAACCAGCTCCTCGTTTCGTTGATCTGTTCTACTCTTCTTTTGGTTTCTATTTCATTGAT
>NW_022590345.1:0-16219 GCF_004348235.1 Phoca vitulina | reverse complement strand
TTTAACAAAACCTTCCTTGCTGCTTCCTTTGTGCCAAGCCCTTTAAACATATTCATCCTCAAACTGGCCCCTGAATTTACCTTAAGTTCATGCCCATTTTACAGATGCGGAAACAAAGAAAAGTTGACTATCTTGGCTAAAATTACACAGCTTGTAAGTTACAGATGTAACATTTGAACATTGACAGTCTGACTCCACAATCTGGGTTCTAACTACTGTGTTGAGCTGTTTTTCTATACCCTGCTGTCCTACATACCAGTCATTTCAGGCTTCTGTTTAGTTTCATGATATTTCAAGCATTTTTAAACCGCTGAACAAGAAATGATAAGTTTTTTAAAAAGACAGGAACACATTGTTGTTTCTCTTAGAATCCCCTGTAAGTAGCATGGTACTTAGCATGAACTAGACAGTATACGAATAAGTGAACCAAACTATCAGCTAGAGTTCTCTGGTATGGTTTGTCTTCTAGTCACCGGTACAGGATCAGGAAGACAGTCCTTGGCCCTAAAGCAGATTAAGCCCACTGATCTACCAGGGGCTTTGTCTTTGTCCTCTACCATGGCTTCCATAGCCTGAGCTCCAACTCCCCAAACTAATCAAAACTGACCCTAAATGATTTCATGTGTACTGATCCTCCCAGGGGCTCTCCATGTGCCTTGATGAAAATGCTTTTGCAAACACAGATGCACTTGTATTCCCGTCATTTGCCAATGAAGCAGGCACTAACAGGAACAGATTTTGGTTCTTCAGCATCAAAGAAATAAACATTTATATTATCTTTTTAGTAAATAGGTAGGACGATTACTGAAGCCTTTCTATCTGTTATTATTTTGTGACACAACCCTAACACATTAAGTTTAACTTTCTCCTTATATGTATAATAATCCAATATAAACATTGTTCTTAAGGCCCAGAATTTGGATTAAGAAGTCTTAAGTTTAAGTCCCAGCTCTGCTACTTCCAAACTGTGTGACCATGGCCATGCTGATTAACCTCTCTGTGTTTCTGTTTCTTCAATCTGAGAGAAAGGACATTAATGCATCAACACACATACACACACCACATTCATGACTATTTCAAGGATCAGATAAGATAAAGTACATGAAAGCACCTAGAAAAGTTTTATTTAAAAAACTGTGAATTTAGTTAATATTAGAGAAGTCATGATCATTTTTGTGAATCCTCACAAAGAAATAGGTTAAAAGAATGATTCAGGGGACACCTGGGTGGCTCAGTCAGTTAAGTGTCTTCCTTCGGCTTGGGTCATGATCCCAGGGTCCTGGGACTGAGCCCAGAGTCGGACTCCCAGCTTAGTGGGAAGCCTGCTTCTCCCTATGCCTGCTGCTCCCCAACTTGTGCTCTCTCTCTGTCTGTCAAATAAATAAATTAAATCTTTAAAAAAATTTGAAAAAAAGAATAATTCAGGAGTGGTACCATAAAACACAACTAAAATAGCTTTAAAAATGGATCAAAAAGGGGCACCTTGGTGGCTCATTCGGTTAAACATCTGCCTTTGGCTCAGGTCATGATCCCAGGATCCTGGGATCGAGCCCCTCATCAGGCTCCTTGCTCAGCGTGGAACCTGCTTCTCCCTCTCCCTCTGCCTGCCACTCCCCCTGCTTGTGTGCTCTCTCTCTCTATCAAATAAATAAATAAAATCTTTAAAAAAATGGACCAAAAAAAAAAAAAAAACCAGCTAAACAGGACTAATGATAGTTGATAAGATGCTAAAAGTCTCGTATTTGAGAGCACAGTTGCAGTTTTCACTTACTCTTTTCATCTTTATCAAGATATTTGGTTTATGGATCCCCATTTTAGGAGTGACTCATCAATATGCTCGGTCCTATATTCCTCCTCCAAGTTGCCCTCTCTTCTACCTTCATGACAGACAGTGGGCATCACATATAAAGGACATTCCACCAACGATTCTACGTGTATGCAGTCTTGTCCTCAATCACTCTTCACCTCTGAATTGATGATGTTCCTGAATGCAGACTTAGGTTTTATAAAATGTTTTGTTGTTGTCTTTGCATGCTTAGAGCCTGCTCTTAACAAAGACTTTCCTTAACCACACTTTAGTTAGGCTCATCTGAGCCCTTTTGGACATGACCCTGTCCTGGGCCTTCTCCTCAAGAGCAAGAATCCTGCTAAGTCAGTTTAGCAAGAATCTCCCACCCTATATATCTGATCATCCACAATACATTTTCATATTCCTCATTTTCCACTCTCCCCCAGGTGATATCTGACCCCTCTAGCCTGCCTTCAGCTAGAATCCTGTCCAACCTGTTTTAGCCAGAATCTCCCCTTATTTCTGAAATTCTTTTTTAGTAGTTTTCCATCTACAGACCCCTACCGTGCCCCTTAACTGTAAATTACTATTTTTCCTTGTATTTGGCGTTGAGGCCAATCTCTCTCTACTGCAAAATTCCATTTCAGGAGTCACTTGAATGAAATCTTCATTACTGTCTTTAACAAGTGCAGAATATTTTTTTATTTAGCACTCTGAATTTGATTCTCTGAATTAACCCTTTTTTAAAGATTTTATTTATTTATTTGAGAGAGAGAGAGAGCACTTTGGAGGCGGGAGGGACAGATGGAGAGGGAGAGAGAGAGAAGCAGACTCCCCACTGAGCAGGTAGTCCAATGCAGGATCAATCCCAGGACCCTGGGATCATGACCTGAGCCGAAGGCAGATGCTTAACCTACTGAGCCACCCCTGCTCCCCCTGATTCAGCTCTTTTAAACAGTAACTCTGTTTCACAGTCATGATTATGCTGCCTCATGCCACCCTTGAAGAAATGCCCACCTCTAGCTAGGTTCAAGTCAGCTCTCAGCTCATACAGGCTTATGCCATCCTCCAGACTGGGCACCAACACATTGCCCTCTTCCTAAAATTGTAATTCTCTTATTGCCAGTAAAAGAAAGTTAAATGCCAAGCTTGGTCATACATGTGGTGTTCTCTATGTATGTATTCTCATTTAAGAAAAGTCATGTACTCACATTAGAACCTTAAGATCATACAATAAAATTCACTCACTGAGAAGTCCTTTATGACTCTTGTTTCTACCCAACAAGAATTTTAAAATAAAACAAGAACTAGTTGAAGCCAAAGCAGTGCATGTGGCAGATGCTTCTGCAATAGTGTTTTCAAGCTGGAGTTTATAAAGCCCATTGCCTATATATACCACATCTTCTTTATCCATTCATATGTTGATGGACATCCTGGCTCTTTCCATAGTTTGGCTATTGTGGACACTGCTGCTATAAACATTGGGGTGTGGGTGTATATATATAATATACATATATATAAAATATATATACACATACACACACACACACACACACACAGGAATATTACGCAGCCATCAGAAAATGAAATCTTGCCACTTGCAATGACGTGGTTGGAACTAGAGGGTATTATGCTAAGTGAAATAAGTCAATCAGTATCATATGATCTCACTGATATGAGGAATTTGAGAAACAAGACAGAAGATCATAGGGGAAGGGCAGGAAAAATGAAACAAGACGAAACCAGAGAGGGAGACAAATCATAAGAGACTCTTAATCTCAGGAAACAAACTGAGGGTTGCTGGCGTGGAGGGGGGTGGGAGAGATGGGGTGGCTGGGTGATGGACACTGGGGAGGGTATGTGCTATGGTGAGCTCTGTGAATTGTGTAAGACTGATTAATCATAGACCTGTACCCCTGAAACAATACATTATATGTTAATAAAAAAAAAACAAAGCCCATTGCCCTCCTTTAGCATAAATTGCTAATATACTTCACTTATAATATCTGCAGGTTGCTGCACAAATTTTAGCTGCAACTCAGTCCTCAGTCTCAGATATCTGGGTATAGATGTTGGAAAATTAGAGCAGTCAAGCTAATCAGAAGGAGCCATTAGGACCCCCAACAGGCAGGATCACAAATGAGATGATTTCACCTCTGAACCCTTCTTGGCTAATTGACTTGTACCTTTAAAAGTCATCCTAATTCAAATTCAGTTCCTGAATTCTCATTCCTTAAGCTCTTCTAATTTGCAGCAAAATAAGCCAAGAGAGGTTTCATCAAAGGTCAATTTTCAGACTCAAAGTGGGTGAGCAATATCAAAGAGATCTATATAGACACAAAGTAAGGCTTTACTACTCCCAACTAATCAAAGAAAGGGGAATTTTAAAAGTGTGAGTTTTAGGCATTTTTAAAAGAAATTAAAATAAATATATTCTGAAGAGTACCATAATTTGAACTTTGTGTTGCTGGTTTATTGTCCAATGAAGATTCCTGTTCTCACAAACAAACAAGATTGATTTATAAACAGGAGCAGCAATCTGCATACTGTCTTTGTAGATTGCTCTTTTAACAGATTAAAAATTTCCCCTTTTAATCATGTTACCCAATATAGTTTAAGACAAACTATATAGCTAAAAATGAAACCAAAGAAAATCTCAGGATTTCAAACTCGAAAAACGCACAAGTTCAGTTTTCTTCTATAATCTTACATAGTATAGTTCAAAGAGAAATGGACTAGAAGTTAGAAGACCTGAGTTTTCTTCTCAGCTCCAAACATTATTTTCAAGTCAATTGTTTCATTAATTTATTTATTCAGCAATTATTTATAGTGTTAATTCTGTGTTTTGTGCTGCTTCAGACATTAGAGATACAGAGGTGACAAAAAGTGCACACAATATTACGGATCTTAGTTGCACTTGGAAAAGACAGGACAATAAAAACAGTAAACATACATATATATAATTTCACATGGTAGCTAGTTACATATTTTTTTTATTTTTATTTTTAAAGATTTTATTTATTTATTTGACAGAGAGAGAGACACAGCGAGAGAGGGCGATGTGGGGCTCGATCCCAGGACCCTGGGATCTTGACCTGAGCCGAAGGCAGACGCTTAACGACTGAGCCACAGTTGCCCCCCCCCCTTTTTTAAATAGCAGTGCAAAGGGATAGAATGTGAAGTGTGAGGGTATGGGAAACCAGGATTCAAATTAATACAGGGTGATTAGGAAAACTCTCTAAGTAGATATTTGAGCTGAGCCTTGAATAGGAAGAAAATCCTATCAGCCTCAGTCTCCTTATCTGAAAAATGAGGATAACGATAGTACACATTCCATAAGTTTGTTTGAAGTATTAAGGTCTTGCACTGAAAATACTAACCAGTTGAATGATGGCACATTGTAAATACTCAACGATAATGGTTACTAAGGTTATTATTAGGCATTGCAATGATGATAATTTTGAATATATTTAATATAATACAAATAATAAATGTTCTCTAGAGAGGATGGAGTCAGGTGGCATCACTGTTGAAAATAATTAAGAAACTAGGTAGAATGATTACAAAATAGTAAGGAAAAAACTAAAAAATCAAAAGCTATATCATCACCTATCACAGTTCTATTACCACTCATTATCATATTAGATTGAAAATACTGCTGCTTATTTATATAACATCTTTTATCTGAGCACCTTACTGTGCTTGGATCATATCTGGGGAGAAAAAACTATTAATCTCTGCTGATGTTTGATCAAAATAGGCTTTGTCAGTTACAACACTACAAGATGGAATCAGAATTACAGGTGAGCTAGAGTCTTGTGTTTTATACAGAACATGATTTTCTAACCTTTTAGAGCTCCAGCAGTAGCAAGATGTAGAATATGCATTTGTTTGAGAGACACAGATCTCTGAGTAACAATCATTCCTTGCCACTTACTAGCTATGTAACTTTTAAGAACATAGATACTTAACATCCTGAAGGCTTAGTTTTCCTATCTGTAAAAGGAAAACTGTAGTTCCTAATCACAGGCTGCTTTTGATGTCTAAGTGATAAAATAAATACAAAACCAACTAGCACAATGTTGGTGGTAGAATAGTAAATGGAAAAGATGTGGTCCCTCTCTTGTGAAACTTAACCTAGTTGGAAAGAAAAACCCACACATAAATATGATTACAATTGGGCAAAATACCATGAGAAATAAAATAGCATAAAAATGATGAAATAATAATGAAAATATTGTGAAGAAGGCCGTGGACTATTTTTTTGGAGCATTGCCTTTTTTGAAATAAATTCAAAGAGGACAGAAGTCATGCTTCCTATAGTTACTTGGTGTAGGGCCTAACATAACAAAAATGTCATACTTAAAAAATTGATTTGATAAAGGCAACTGATTATTGCAGTTTCATAGTATAAACAGGTAAGGGAAATATAGCAATAGGAAAATAAAAAGATTACTAAGACAGAGTGTCTGCTCCATGCTTCAGTGAATCTAAAATCTCAAGGGAGATAGAAAGGAAGAAATACCCTTGGCCAAAGAACAGAACTCCTCTATCTGAAAAGATTGCCCTCTTACACAGCCTCTAGAGGAAAGAACAAAGACAAACAGATGCAAGGGAGAAAGAGAAAACCCACCTTGCCAGCAGATCAGCCCAGTCGGATTTGTCAACCAAAGAGGTTACTATTTTGTCAGAACCACATCCTACCCAGTGGCCACAGGAACAAGGCAGAATGCCACAACTGAATTAAGGGGGCACAAGTGTTGGCTTTGTCTCAAAAGGAGATGAAAAAAAGAAACGCGTGCTGACCTTCTGAATTCGGGGAGTCCAGGTTTCAGAACTTCACATCCATTTGTAAATAACTTGTGAAGTACTCCAATTTACTTGACAAGTATAGGCACAACTGAATGAACTTTCATAATTGCCAAGTAAGTCTTAGGAGAGATGTTGTCTACTGTTAATTACCTCTCTTTGTTATTTTTCCCTTAGATATTTACCCACCTAAAGAATAAAGGTCCTCAGCCACCCAAACCAAAAGTAAGATAGAAGGTCCTTTTCCTATTAAGAAAGAGTCAAAGATTTTGCTTACATTACTTCAACAAATGCATAACAAAGACTAAAAGAGACCATAGGGCCCCAGAAATTGTCCATTTTTCTCACACATGGTAGGGGCTTAAAAGTCATTATTGAATAATTGACCCTATTTCCTGAGACTAATTGTCCAAAGAGTATGTTTATACACTTTCTGGTAGCCTGTTTAATATCCTGCCACTGCAATTGTGAAAAACAAAAAGAAATGGCAGCTAAGAATGGAAATTTTTCTGTTACGTGTTTTTTTTTTTTAACACTACAGATTTCACACATACACATAAATTGCATTTTCTTCAAGCAAATTTACTAGTTTCTGTCACTCAAATGACTGTTCTTGTTTCCTCAGAAAACTCAAACTACCTGTCTTATCGAAGCAGTAGTTTTCTTGCAACATAATATAAAACATTTTGGCGAAGAGCAACCCCAGTAATAAAAAAAAGAATTAATGAATATGACAAATACTTCATTAACCTTCTATTCTTATCCTTATGATAGAAAGCTAYGTAAAAATACTTTTGAGTCTTTTTTTTTTTTTAATAAGGTAAGGAGTCAAGCAGATACCTGAAATAGAAATCCTGAGATTCTTTTGAATGTTGATTCCATTCAAAGAGTATCCAGTGATGTGCTTTCTATTTTTTGAGGATAGATGAGATTGAAAGAAGTGGATTGAAAGAGAAAAGTCACTGAAGTTGGTAATAACAATAACAACATTTTTATTAGAGGCTAAAGAAAAGTTCTCAGACTCAGAAAATTATTTTGTGAATCTTAAAGGTACATAAGAACATAAGGTACATAAATATCTTAAAGAAACAAGGCAGATGGGACAGCATTAGTAGTATCTGTCCTCCACTTCCAATTCATAGGGCAGAGGAGAGGGGCCTCCCACTGTTAGCATCTTTATGTTCCCTACACTTCCTTTGGCAGAGGAATGCTATCAGCCTTCATTTCTGGATATCATTAGTCCTGAAGTCAGATACATTTTGGCAATTGTGGATGACTATCCCACAACCTTAAAGATACCTAGAGAATCTAGCAGAAGTTCCTGAAATAAATATTTAGGCTTTTAAATTATAGACTGCAAAGGCTATAAAATTATAACAATAATACCAAAAGAATTAGTCTCTCTTCAAATCACAGCATGGTGGGGATTTGAACAAAGAATATTTTCAAAGGAGCAACATTCTCTGGTTTGGTATAATTTACATGAAGTAAGTGTAAGCAACCTATATTTTTATCCAGATCAAAAATTGTGTGTATCATATTAATTACTGTAAAAAGCTAATCATTTTTTTAAAAAGGAAAGATAATGTCTATGAGTTTTTGTTTGTTTGTTTTCATTTTCTAGTCATTTGTTATCAGGAAGATTTTTCCTGTTAAAATCCACAAGTTTCCAAAAAAGCTGCATTTGGAAATATGGAACATCTTGGTGTGCAGGCAGTGTAGTATAGTGATTGAGTGTTAGACTTTGCAGACTAGTCAGCCTGATTTGTACTTTAAGCTGCATGAATACTAGCTCCATATTATGTCACACTCACTTATTTTCTGTGTTAGATACAGTGTATTCAATTGACACTCCACATCTATTCCCACTTCTTCTTAGGATGCCTCCCTTTGGAGTAGAGGCTGAAAGACTGAAAACTACATTTCCCAGATTCCCTTGCAGCAGGATCTGGTGACAAATTAGGATCAAACAGGAGATTGCACTCACAGAAGTTTTTAAAAGTAAAGGAGAGATCATGTAGACCATATTTTCATTGCACTTAGTTTTGTTTTGTTTTATTTTGTTTTTGCTGGTTAAAAATATAGAAACGAGAGCTTTTTCTGCAACAGTGCACCCTAGTATCTAGATCTGTAAGTTTAAAGAGGGGATCACAATGGCTTCAGAAACTTCCTGGTCCTTTCTTCCACTTCCAGCTTTAGCTGTATGTTCTTTTAATCAAGAACTCAGCAGAGACCTCCTGATCCCCCACCTTTCCCCTGGAGATCAGCCCTGTCTTGTTCTGTTTGTTGAACATTGTTCCCAGAGGCCCCACCTAGAGCCCACTCCTCCCACTTTTCAGTGATTTTTATAAGCACCTAAATCCATGTGTTAAATCCATTTCTATTTAAACTCTCTTAAGAGTTTAGCTCCCTCATCTATAAATTGGGGCAGATTGGGTGTTTACTTAATAAGGGTGTTTCAAGAATAAAGTAAGATGACTTAAGTAAACATTTAACCCAATTCCAGACACACAATAAGCACCCACAGTATATTAGAGCTTATTATTTAAATATTAGTTTAATGCTACTCTCCCCACTAATGCACTCTTTCTAAACCTTGGGCATTCATTCGATAATGATAATAGGAACAACTGAAAAAGAAATCGAATAGGAACACTTGAGATAAGAGAAAATATTTCCAGGATCTCCTAATTATGTTAAGAAGAAGGCTGTGAAACAAGCATATTCCATAAAGAGAGATCTCCAGGAAAAAGAAGAAATGTGTCCCTGGCCACAAAAGAAAACTTTAAAAGGATGACATAAGAACAGGGAACAACTGAAAAGGAATGAAGTAAAGGGATTTTTTAAGCCAACACTATCACATTAAAACAATCAACTGTGGACATTTAATAAAAATGCCTCAAGTACCAGGACTACAAACCAAAAGAAAAACTTTTGACACTAGACAGCCGGATGTCTTAGAGTAAGGTATTTATTCTTCTGCTTCTAGTAACCTGAAATGCCTACTGCCTTGTTCACTGCACCTTGACCTGGAATATATTTTAGTGGTATTTAATTCCTGACCTAAGGAAAATGCATGAGGGGGTTAATTTTAAGAACCAGCAGAAATAAGGATTATGAGAGTATTTATAGCATAGTTCTTAATCATTTTCACCATCTTTTGGATGTGCTTTAAATTAAGCAATTGCTCTCCCACCTTTGTCAGGTTCAGTCAATCAATCCTGCCTATGAGTTTAAGCAGTATCTCTCTTATGCAAATTGGAGGTCACATAATAGGAGATAAAATTAAGAGAGGCTCTACAAAGAGGCTTTAATGGGAGCTATTGATCTGCTAAAAGCAGCTTTCCTTTTGCATCCTGGTTCCCCCAGCAAAGATGTTGTTATAAATTCAGATGTAGATACAATTCCAAAATGGGACCCATCTCTTCCTGTTCACCCCTTCAAACCTTAGATATTACAAAATGAATATATAGAATTTATGACACAATCAGAAGTAGAGCCCAGATTTCCTTCTGCCCCACTCAAGTAAGTTTTCTACCATATTACACTCTTACTTCCAATTCATATAATTTATGCCCTAAAGTGATTTATTTCTTAATGAGTTATCTGGTAAGGCTCAGTATACACTCTAAATTAATTGTTTTATTCTTAACATTGCATTTCATTATATACTAGGTAGCTCTAGTTTCAGAGAGATACACAAATCTTCATATAAATGTCATTCTCAACATTTCACTTTACTGTACACAGGGTAGATCAAGTTTTAGAGAAATTCATAAATCTTCATATGAATATGACAGTCACCGTGGAGACTGGGATTTGAGAAATACAATTTACAAGTTCACATGAGAAGTCTTGACTTCACTCAGCTCATAGACATATTGGTAGGCTCTGAGAAGAAAAAATTCTCATGAAACAAAACTATAAAGAAGGTGGAAAGATAGAGAGTATATTTCTCTTATCCAGTAAAAAAAAAAAAAAAAAAAAGTCTTTGTTTTTAGGGAGAATCAATAAGAATTTCAATGTGATGGAGAGCATGCCTAATTTGCATCTAAGCAACCCATTCCAAACACATTAGGAAAGATTCTCAAGAAAGTTTGGCTTTTCTGATCTTGTCAAAAATTCCGTTAAGTGATATCTGGAGAAATCATTTCATCACTCAGGGCTTTAGAGTTTCTTGTCAGTGAAATGAAAATATGGCTCTTGTTTTCAAATTGGGTTCTATAGAGTCCCAGACCTCTGATTGAAGGTCAATGAGTACAAGAGGGAGCCACATAGGTGGGATTTCAAGAAAAGACCTTTGTCTCTTTCATGAGTTTCACTGATGGTTTTGTTTAAAGATAAGTGTTCACTACTAAAAAAAGTGAGCCTTGATTATTTGAGCTCATTTCTAGATCTGAAATTCTAAGATTTCAAATAGCTGACTTGTCAGATCTAGCTTTTTAGTAACTGAATCAAGACAAGGTAGAGTAGGAAAATAATTTCTCCTCTACCCTTCTAACTTTTCAGCTGGGATCCTTTTATCAAAAGAGATTAACAAGAGAAAAGCATACAAATTGATTTAATATAAGGTTTAGGAGGCACAGGAGACTACATAAAGAAATGAAGTCCTGAAGAAATGATTAAATTTGAGTGTTTTGATGCTAGGTTTGATGGAAGGTGGAAAGTTGTAGAAAGATACGATAGGACAAAGTGAGCTAAGTGTAGTAAACTAGGGGAAACTTACCAAACCCTCTCACATGAGCGTTTTATGACCTGCTTCAGGGGAAGGTCAGAAAGTCCTTTATGTGTATTCAATTTCTCAAATTCCTCCAGGTTGAAGTATTCAGTATGCCAAAGTGCCATCTTTTGGGGTAGCATATCCTGAAACCCATCACTGTCAGGAGAATTTGCCTTAGAAGTAGAAATAAAGGAATGTCACAAATCAAACTATAAGAGAAGGTACACATGTTTTCCTTTGAGAAAATGTCTTAGTTGGGTCTTACATTCTGCCTCTGGTATCTTGAGTTCACTCCGGTGTGGGTGTAAATCCTGCTAGAGATAGCAAACAGCAGATACTGGACAAGCCCTCTGTGTGCAGTTATAGTTATTTAGTCAACAAATACTTCCTGAGTCTTACCAGGCATTCTTAACAATTCTAGGCCTCAGGAATAAAGAGATATGTAGTCATGTTCATTGGCTTCTTGGAGTTTCCACTATCATGGGAGAGGCAGGCATTAAATAGATATACCCAATACATATTTTCACTTTCTTTTTAAACTTTTTATTGTGGAAGAATTTTAGATTCACACAGAAGTTGAAGAGAGAGTACAGAGAGTTCCTGTACACTCTCCACCCAGTTCTCCCTAATGTTAACATCTTACATAATCATGATACATTCGTCAAAAGAAGGAAATTAATATTGGTAAATATTATTAACTAAGCTAGAGACTTTATTTGGATTTTTTTTAAAGATTTTATTTATTTATCTGACAGAGACACAGCGAGAGAGGGAACACAAGCAGGGGAAGTGGGAGAGGGAGAAGCAGGCTCCCCGCGGAGCAGGGAGCCTGATGCGGGGCTCGATCCCAGGACCCCGAGATCATGACCTGAGCTGAAGGCAGACGCCTAACGACTGAGTCATCGAGGCGCCCTGACTTTATTTGGATTTTGACAATTTTTCCACTAATGTCCTTTCTCTGTTCCCAAATCCAATCTAGGATACCACATTACATTTAATCATCATGCCTCCTTAGTCTCCTTCAATCTGCAACAGTGTCTCAATTTTTTCTTACTTTTCATGACTTTGATACTTTTGGAAAGTACTGTTAAGGAGTTTTGTACCATATCCCTCAATTTGAGTTTGTATATTTTTCTCATGATTAGACTGGGGTTATGGGTTTTGGAAAGGAATATTATAGAAGTAAAGTGTACTTTTGTCACATTATATTAGGGGAGACATGCTATCAGCATGAGTTATCATTGGTGATATTAACTTTGATCACCTGGCCAAGAAGTAGAGCCATGTTTCTCTACTGCAAAGTGACTGTTTTTACCCTCCCATGCTCTTCAGTAGAAGTGTCACTGTGCCCAGCCTGCACTCCAGGGGAAGAGAATTAAGCTTCACCTCCTAGAGGGACAGTGTCTACATTTGTTATTTGGAATTCTTCTCTCAGAAAGAGCTGTCTCCTCAACTAATTTCCAAAAAATAGTTTTACAATGTATTATAAGTACCATATAGGAAAATAAAAGGGAGACATGGAGAGATAATAGGAGAGATTTATTTAGAAAGTTCTTTGAACAAGACATCAACCTTCAGGTCTCCGACACTGATGCCCCAAAAGACATGGGGGAAGCAAAAGAGAAAATGACAGGAGAAAAATGGACCATTACTTGTTTTCTTTCCTGCCCCACCATCCATGGCAGGGATTACTTACACCCAGTATTAGTGGTGCTGGGAGATAGCTTCAGGAAAAAAAAAACCTGTGACAAAATAAAAAACCTGCAAACCTCTACCTGGGACATGAACAGAATTCTTGTACTACTTGATGGCCACTATTAAAATACCGAGTATCTTGAAGGGATTCTTGAAAAAATAGCTAACTTGAGCAAAAGAAAAGAAAAAAGTCACAAGTTGATTTTACTACCTGAGATATTATTTGAGAGGTTACATCTCTTTACTTCCTCTTTTCATATTTATTAAGCAGAGTTGTTGTACAAGACAGGAATTACGACATGCAGCATCGCAGGATCTCAGACTGATACCGTTGGAGTATATAAATGAGGAAAGTAATCAAGGCAAATAGATGGGGGGTGGGGGCAGGCAATAGGCTGGAGTTAGCAGTGAAGAGCCCGTTGGAATGAAAGGAGTTAAATGAATGGAGTCAGGATGAGTTTACATCCTAGCTTAAATCGGTGTGAGCTCAGTTCATGGAACAGAAGAGAAACCGGCAGATATAAATGTCTGGCCTTAGAATCTTTCCTCAGTAGGATGTGAAACTACAAACCCCCTGTGAGTTTGCAAGCACTATGCCAAGATGAAATACAAAATGTAGGAAAACCAATATTTTAAATGAAATAATTTTAAAAAGACAACTGCCTCCAGAGATCAAAGTGAAAGGAGATTGATTAGTTAATTGAAACTCTACTTCCAGCAGAAAAATAGATGAAATAAGCAGATAAAAGTGCTTTCTAAGCTCCCATACCCTTCCTTGTTTTGTACGCTTTAACTTTCTTCCCACAGCTCTCAATCCTGTGCCCTATTTCAAAGCCTTTTTTCTACTCATCTTGGGAACCTCAGGACACTGAGGAAATTTGAGTTTAGAAATTTTATTTTTAAGATATCATATTATGTAATATCTTAGGCTGGTGTCATTCATTCCAAAAACTGCTGTTTTAAACAAGAACTGGGAAAAATGTACCCAGTAGATATAAACCTTTTACATTCAAACCATCTTGAAAACACCTTGTAAAAACTCAGCAATCCTTCCTGAAAACATTTTTCTTCTTTTATCCATTAACAAATATGTCTGTAACTCCAGATTCGTTTTCAAAGTCTGATGCCTACAACTCTGGTTCTGGCAGTATTTTTTCAAGTAATTAACATTCCTGAGAGCACAGTTATGCACAATACTGAAAAAAAGAATACTTTTATTTCTTTGGTTTCCCTGCTGTGTAAAGGATGTTACAACTCCTGCATACTTTATCCTTTGGAAAATATCCTCTTGTTCTCCCATCAAGGATACCTACGAAAGCAAGACATTGAGAAGGGAAAGGAGAACAGGTACAAAGTTAAAGAATAATGAAGAATGTTGTATATGTACCGTGGCTCAAATGTCAGTAGGGCTCTGCTACATAAAGGGCCCGCAGTGTGTCTGCTCACCACTCAAAGTGCTCTTTTTGTCTCAAAGGAAAACTTTTTGTGGGATGTCACTCACAGCAATATCAATGTCAATTTTCAAATTCTGCATGGAAAGCAATAGTGAGCTTCTGACCAGCAATTACCATAAAATCAAAACATCTTATAGTTTTATGCTGAATTAGTAGAATTGTTTTTGATATGGTATTTATTTGAAAGGCTTTCCATCAGCTCCAATGAGTATTTGATTAGTGCATCCTGCTAAAGTAACTGGTCTGATGTTTAAACAAAATTCGGCAGCAGTAAAGTGGGGCAGCAATCCTAGAATGCTGCTGAATTGCCCATGGATAAGCCAGCCTAGTCATTAGGTTTATTGCCAACAAAGAGGAAAATCGTGCATATAATTATACGGATTGCAAAGCCAGCAATAAGAGTTGGCACCAGGGAATTATTTCCCTGTGACCATTACTTCATCAGGATCAGAAGTTGCCTGTATGCCTTCAAAGGAATGCAAGGTTGGAAACAAAGTAAATGTGTTCACTTTTTGCTGTAGATGGTTTTTTCCACCCCTAAGCAAACCACTCTCTGGCCATTGACAGTTAAACTATTTTTGGAAGTCAGTGAACCCAATGAGTCAGTGTGACTTTAGACTTCTTATGATTATTCTAGTGTCATACAATATTATTAGTAAAAATAACAATGTTTATGAGATTATGAGATCATACAAACTAAAGTTCAGAGAAGTCCGAGTTATTCCATGTTACAAGACTAGTAGTATGTGTATGTTTTGGTGCATACGTGTGTGTGTAGGGGAGCTGGAGCTAGAACCTAGGTCTTCTTGCCAGGCTAGTGTCTTCTACATATAGCTCTTGTTCATTGTCATCACTACAGTAAGAGACACACCAAAATTTTAAGGTTCAGTCACAGCAAGCCTCTAAGTGTCATGAATAGATACGAACATAGGACCAGATGGACCTACTACTTAGACCTACTTTGGGAATTCTTTTTTTTTTTTTTTTAAGATTTTATTTATTTGAGAGGGAGAGAGAGAGAGCATGGGGCGGGGGGGCTGGTCAGAGGGAGAGGGAGAAGCAGGCTCCCTCCTGAGCAGGGAGTCCAGAACGGGGCTCTTTCCCAGGACCCTGGGATCATGACCTGAGCCAAAAGCAGATGCTTAACTGACCGAGCCACCCAGACGCTCCAGGAATTCTTATATTCCTATCCTGTAAGGCCCCCTTAGACATCAGCTTCTTAGTCATCCTTGCACCTCTCTTATTTCCCCCCATGAAATTAAATAGGATAAATGCATAACTCACTAGCACATTCCTGAAACAAGCAGATATTCCTCCTCCATTCTTGTTTCCCTTTGCAGTAGAAGAGCCCTCACTTTGGGATTCAAAAAAACTCTCGTTAGCAATGATCTGGAGCCATTCGGATTCCTCCCTAAAACGTGAAGGTCATAAAATCAAAGAACACAATACATATGAAATTGTTTTGTTTATAATTGATGAGCTGATTTAACTTCAGAGTTCTACATAATTTTCATGAAACAACACTGCTTGAAGCCAGTGGGATTTCTTTTAAAATATCACTAGGAAATCAGACTTTGTCATTATCTTTGATTTTCTTTGGTGAATCTTATCTATTGATTTTAAAAATTCTTTTCAATATGCCCAGTGCTCAGAGATATACAAACAAAGGAAAAAAAAAAACGGTCCCTGTAAGCTTTGTAAATATGGGGATATTGGTGAGGTGAAATATTATCATGCACAATGAAGATAAAT
>NW_022590344.1:7128-16264 GCF_004348235.1 Phoca vitulina | reverse complement strand
GGAGCAAGGAATGTTCCAGTGTCCGGTTCCTGTTCTATGAGGGGGGTTTCCACGTCCCAGAGCCCTCTTCTGGGGCCCCTGCCGGACCTGCCACCTGCACCGTCAGCTTCTTATCTTTGTAACTATATCTCACGTAGTCTCTCTCCATTCGGAACTTGTAGACTCCCTGGTCACTCCTCCTGGCCTCTGTGATTCTCAGGGAGCAGTTGTTGTCCCAGGGGTTCCCGATAAGGTGGAATCGGCCCTGGGCCTCTATCTTCACCATTTTCGTTCGGTCATTTGTAGCCACAGGATAACGGTTGTCCCCACTCCGGAACCAGTACATGTAGGGCTTCTCACGGGAAGGCCACGAGCTCCAGGGGTAGGAGAAGGAGCAGGGCACGTGGACACACAGACCCTCCTGCACCGTCACCAATTCCTGCACTCGGAGCTCAAACCCTGGATCCTCCTGCAGGGACCCTGGGGGGACACGGAGGCTCAGCTGCGGCTCCAGCCCACTCCCACCTGTGCCCAGCCAGCCCCCCTCCCTTGGCCCACTTACCCCCCCACAGCAGGGGCAGCAGCAGCAGGGGCACCATGTCTGCACCGGCCAGGGCAGGAGCCTGGGTTCGGGTCCCTCTGTCAGGGAAGGAAATGGCCCGAATGGAGGGTGAGGCCAAGGAAGCCCCAACAGGAAGCCGTGTGTCACCGAGCTGTGGTCACCACAGAAGGGGAACTTAGTCAGCACGGGCCATGGGAGGTGAAGTGGGGGCTGAGAAATTATCCTGGCTCGCCTCTGTATCTGACACAGCAGGTGAGAATACCGAGGCCCCCTGGAGGCTGGGGTGCTTGTCCAGATGTGAATCTGGACGTGATCGCCTTCCAAATGATGTTTATATCAAGAGTGAGGTCAGCGGAGGGCCAGAGCAGCTGGAAAAGAGAAACGGAGTGTGCAGGCAGCCTCAACCCCTTCCCGCAGCCCTTTCTCTTCCCAGTTCCCCAGCAGCCTGTGCATCCAGTCCCAGGGCTGCTTCAGGGAATGCTGTGCAGGGCCAGTGGGTTTTAGCTCCTCACCATGTCCTACAGTCTCTTAGACATGTACCAAACCTGGAGCCCTCTGAGCCTCAGGCTCCAGGATTTCAACAGTCATCCAGACGCACGGCAGAAACATCCAGCCGATCTGCCGAGCCGCTACTCAGATAAAGAATCTGATGAGCCAACTAGGAAGCAAGCGGGACTCAAGCAACCAGAGGAAAATCTGCAACAGTTGCAATATTCCACAAATGCCAAGGAAACAAATGAATCACTAAACTGGAACTTCAGAAAGATGGCCTCCTGAATGACCTCTCTGGGCTGTAAAGGATTTCCAGGCTGTGCAGGGAAGAGTGTCTGAAAAGGAAAAGGAGCTTATTGCCAGAGCGAGGGATGGATCTCCTCTCTCTGTGGAGGAGAGGCAAAGAGAGAGCAGCTCCCCTCATTTCACAGCCATGAGGAGTGGAACCAGATGCAGAGCCAGGAGGATGAGATGGCCATCACAGAGCAGGATCCAGAACTTACTAAAGAGTGAGGAAGGGGAATTTGGCAGCTGCAGGCTGATATTTTGGATGTCCATCGGATGTCTAAAGATTTGGCCATGATAGGGGCGCCTGGGTGGCTCAGTCGGTTAAGCATCTGCCTTCGGCTCGGGTCATGATCCCGGGGTCCTGGGATCCAGTCCTGCATCGGGCTCCCTGCTCAGCGGGGAGCCTGCTTCTCCCTCTGCCTCTCCCCCCGCTCATGCTCCCTCTCTCTCTCAAATAAAATGTTAAAAAAAAAAAGATTTGGCCATGATGATCCATGACCAAGGTGACCCAGTGACAGCAGAGAAGCCAATGAGGAAAGTTCCAAGTTGCATGCAGACAAAGTCACTGGTCAGTTACTGCAAGCTGCTTCACTGGCAGAAAAAAAATCTCACAAGAACATCTACATTCTGGTGCTTGTCCTGTTAGTGATGACTGCAGTCTTGGGACTTAGTGATGACTGCAGACTTGGGACTGGCAAATCTGAAGCAATTGCCTCAGAGCTGTCTTTTGCTGAGCTGTTTTCAGGGGCCAGTGCTTCTTGGAGTCTTGCCAGAACAAACAAATATCACAGGAAGAGAACATATATGCTGAAACGACCTGTCATAATTTAGTTAGAAACTAATGACTAGCTAGACAGTGTTTTTCAATTTACATATACATTACATTGATTTCTCAGATTAGTAGGAGTTAATTTATGTGGATTTTGCCTGCTTTTGTATTCTGATTGCCCTTCATCTCGAGTGCTTACTGAAATTTGCATTCTAGATATTCCTTTTTTTTTTTAGATATTCGTGTTTTGACAGGTGACACTAGAATCTTGTAATATCACATTTTTAGTGTATACAAGATTCCTCTTTTTACTAGCAACAGAGATAGAATTACCTTCTGGCACCCAGGATATTGGAGCCTGTCAGAAACTATATAATAAGCCAGCATTTTTTATTATTTAACATTTTCATTTGAATTTCTAAGCAGAAATCTGCTTTGAAAGATTTTGGCAATATCTTTAACTGGAAAGCAAACAATTTCACTGTGATCCAGATTAAAAGTATGGATTGGAGCCGTCCAGTTGTCGGGGTACATGTTATTCTGGGTTTGAAGTTTTCTTTATTATCTGCTGGTGTCCATGGCAAGCTCGCCCATACACACACTAAACTGTCTTGTTCACTGTTTAAAGCGGTGAATTTAATTAACATAACTATACTCTCTGGGGTCTCTCTCCCCCAGTCTGTATAGAAAGGGAGATTTAGACGAAGCATGCTTTTGAAAGACGAATGGGAATTGTTTGGAATGATTTCATTTTATTGTTGTTCACTTGCGGTTCTACGGTCCCAGTGAACAATGAATGTTGCTATCTCTATGAAAAGGCTGTCCCCTACCCTAGAAGTGTTGCTGGGTATTGGATGGCAGGAAGATTCTAAAAGCTATGTTGAAGTCGGCTTAAGATTTAGTCCTCGTGAACCTGGCAAGAAAGTAACGAAAGGCTCATTTTTGTAAATAATACTGGTTTGGAATAGTGATGTTCGACTTATGTTAATATGAACAAAAGATTAATCTCTTCGTGCATAGTTTTAGACAAAAAAAAGCTTCAATAAAAGATTGCTGTCTTGTAATAAGAAATACATATTTTTTAAAGATTTCATTTATTTGCCAGAAAGAAAGAGAGAGAGAGCACAAGCAGGGAGAGCGGGAGGCAGAGGGAGAAGCAAGCTCCCCACTGAGCAAGGAGCCTGATGCGGGGCTGGATCCCAGGACCCCGGGATCACGACCTGAGCCGAAGGGAGATGCGTAACCGACTGAGCCACGCAGGTGCCCAAGAAATATTTTTTAAAAAGAGAAGGGGGGACTAGTCCTGGAGATTCAGTGTGACTCACCCTCGAGCTGAAAAACCCTGAACATTCTGGAAAAGCATCACTTAAAATTTTCTTAAAACCATGCAAGTTCCGGCAAGGAAGAAAGGAATTTCCAGACCCAAATCCAAGGGAGGGTGGAATGCAGAGGGAAAGCTAAGTTAAAGCCCCTTTGTTATGAGGGGTTTTCGGAGCATGGCATCCTCGAAAGTTTGTCCTCATGAATCTGAAGGTCTCGTGGAACAGCGATGGCACAAGTCCACTGAAAACAGCACGTGTTAAGGGGGACCGGTGCCCCATTGGGCGGGGACCCCAAAAGTCTGGCTTCAGCAGAGAAGCAAATCTGCCACCCTGAAACTAATGAAGCTCCATCTTCAAGGGACCCTTTTTTGAAAAGTCCTGGCAGGGGCTCAAAGCATGTATGAAAAGACCCTGTAATCCTACTGCCCTCTTAGGAAAGAAACTCGATAAGGTTTCCCCAAACTTGACATTTGACATAAACATTTTAGACATTCTTGTAACAAGCTGTAGGATTGAAAGACAATTTCTTCGTGTGTCTGGCTGGCTCAGTCAGAAGAGCATGCCACTCTTGATCTGGGGATTGTGAGTTTGAGCCCCACACTGGGTGTAGAGATTATTTAAATAAATAAATAAAAACTTAAAAAAAGAGTATCAGTCAAAAAACGTGGGCAACATGTGTTCTGCAGGTGTGCCAGAGAGGTATTCCATACTACTAATGAAAATAGTCTCTAATTCTTGAGAGTTGTCTCATATTTTGACTTTGCACATTTTACCTTTTGCAATTTGAGGTGGTGCATTTTTTCATTTTCTCATTTAAAAAAATTCATACGTATGCCAAATGTGGTATTTCTTTTCTAAGGAGTGATCTCAACGCTTGTATAAATATCATGCTCCCCAGAACCTAGGACTGTCTCTGCTGAGTGAACAAGAGGTAACAAGAGGTAACCAGGTGAACATCTCTCCACTCCCCACTCCTCATGAATTGCAGGGGAAATCGCCTTGAGCAAAGCAGGGACTAAAGAAGACAAGTCTCCCACGTTGTGCAGCATAAACTCACATCGCCTGGTGGTCTGACAAATCTCAAGCTGGAATCATCAAAAAGACAAACAACAAGAAGTGTTGGCAAGGACGTGGAAAAAAAAAAGAGAAACTTTGTGCACTGTTGGTGGGAGTGTAATTAGTGCAGCCACTCTGAAAAACAGTATGGAGGTTCCTCAAGAAATTAAAAATAGAACTACCATATGATCTAGCAATCCCACTTCTGGTATATATCTGAAGGAAATGAAAGCGCCAAGTCAAAAAGATATCTGCACCTGTGCGTTCACTGCAGCATTATTGACAATAGCCAAGATAGGAAACAACGTAAGTGTCCATCCATAGATGAATGGATAAAGAAGATGGAGTTTATATGTACATGATGGAGTATTCTTCAGCCATAAAAAAATTAAGGAAATCCAGGGCACTTGGGTGGCTCAGTCGGTTAAGCAGCTGCCTTCGGCTCAGGTCATGATCCCAGGGTCCTGGGATCGAGCCCCACATCAGGCTCCCTGCTCTGCGGGGAACCTTCTTCTCCCTCTTCCACTCCCCCTTCTTGTGTTCCCTCTCTCGCTGTGTCTCTCTCTGTCAAATAAATAAATAAAATCTTAAAAAAAAAAAGGAAATCCTGCCATTTGTGACAACACATATGGACCTCGAGGGCAGCGTGCTAAGTGAAATAAGTCAGACAGAGAAAGACAAATACCATATGATCTCACCTATATGTGAAATCTAAAAAACAAAAACCAAAAACAAACTTACAGATACAAAGAACACATTGTTGGCTGCCAGAGGCCAGGGGCGGGCAGAATGGATGAAGGAGGTCAAAAGGTACAAACTTCTGGGGCGCCTGACTGGCTAGGTCAAAAGAACATGCAACTCTTGATCTTGGGGTCATGAGTTTAAGTCCCATGTTGGGTGTAGAGATTACTAAAAATATAAATAAAAAAAACTTTTAAAAAAGTACAAACTCCCAGCTGTAAAATAAGTCCTGGGGATATAATTTACAGCATGGTAACCATAATTAACAATGCCGTATCATGTATTTGAAAGTTGCTAAGAGAGTAGATCTTAAAAGTTCTCATCACAAGAAAAAATGTGTAACTATGTATAGTGATGGATGTTGACTAGACTTAGTGTGGTGATCATTTTCTTTTTTTTTTTTTAAGATTTTATTTATTTATTTGAGAGAGAGAGAATGAGAGACAGAGAGCATGAGAGGGAGGAGGGTCCGAGGGAGAAGCAGACTCCCTGCCGAGCAGGGAGCCCGATGTGGGACTCGATCCTGGGACTCCAGGATCATGACCTGAGCCCAAGGCAGTCGCTTAACCAACTGAGCCACCCAGGCACCCTCATTTTCTAATATATACAAATATTGAATCATTGTGTTGTACACTCAAAACTAATGATATATGTCTAATGTATTTCAATAAAAATATTTAAAAAGACCAAAAAAAAGTCTCAAGCCGGGTACTTGAAGTGGTCCAAGACTTCTAGGCAGGGCTCCATTCACCTCCCAACATCTGCATAACAAATTCTTCATATTAAATTCCCTCTGCTGAAACACATAGCATGGCTTCTATTTTCATGATTGGCCCTTGACCAATTAAATCTCAAGAGATAAAAATTATTAAGCATTGGGTGATTTCAATCGCCTTCATGATAAAACTCATAGCTAACTGGGAATAAAAGAGAACTTCCCCAACAAGATAAAGGGTGTCTTCAGAAAACTGCATACTGTTTGGAGTAGCATGAAGTCCCAGTGTAGTAAGGCAATAAAAATAAGAAAAAGGTATAAGAATTGAAAAGAAAAGAAAGGAAAAGGAAAGGAAAGCAAGGAAAGGAAAAGAAAAGAAAAAAGACATCTTTATGTAGAAAAACCCAAAAGCATATGCAGATACATTTTGGGGCTTAATAAGAGAGATAGCAAGGTTACTAGAGACAAAATCAAATTACAAAAATTAATTCCATTTCCATATCACAGTAACTTTTTTAAAAAGGATTTTATAAAAGGTGTCATGGGGGGCACCTTGGTGGCTCAGTTGGTTAAGTTTCTGCCTTCCAGTCAGGTCATGATCCCAGGGTCCTGGGATCAAGACCACATCCAGTTCCCTGCTCAGTGGGGAGTCTGCTTCTCCTTCTCCCTCTGCCTCTCCCCCCTCCCCCCCGTTACTGTGCTCTCTCTCCTTCTCTCTCTCTCGTTCACTCTCTCTCTAATAAATGAATAAAATCTTTAAAAATTTTTTTTAAAAAAAGATGCCATGGGGGTGCCTGGGTGCCTTGATTTGGGCTCAGGTCATGATCTCAGGGTCCTGGGATCAAGTCCCATGTCGGACTCGGTGTTTGGCAGGGAGTCTGCTTGAGGATTCTCTCTCCTGCTCTCCCTCTGCCCCTCCTCCCCACTCTCTCTCTCTCTCTCTCAAATAAATAAATAAATCTTAAAAAAAAAAGATGCCGTAGACAATAGCATCATAAATCAATATACTTGGAATATATCTATTTAGAGATATATATAACAAAAATATAATGATGTACACCACCTAAATGGAGGAATTTTAAAATCTGTATTAATAGACATTAAAGATGTAAGTAAATAGAAAAATATGTCATGTTAATGGGGTTAAAACAATATTGTATAAATGTCAAGTGAATCTAAATTAATATGCAGAATCAGAGCAATATATCACCCAATCCCCTTGATGATTTTTGTGGAACTTGATAATGTCATTATAAAATTTATATTGAAGGGGTGCCTGGCTGGCCCAGACAGTAGAACATGCAACTCTTGATTTTGGGGTTGTGAGTTTGAGTCCCACATTGGATGTGGAGATTACTTAAAAATAAATTCCTTTAAAAAATTTTATATTGAAGTAGGGGCGCCTGACTGGCTCAGGGTAGAGCATGAGACTCTTGAACTTGGGGTTGTGAGTTTGAGCGTTCAAGTGCTTTAGGGGAAAATAGCATCTTCTAATAAACTGAGGAAGTGCTGAATCGTGACCCAGCAATTCCACTTGTAGATTTATGTTCTAGAGCCATGCTGTCCAATATGGCCAGTCACACAGGTGGCAACTGACCACCTGAAAGGTAGCTATAAGGATGTGTGCTCTAAGGGTAGAACACACCAGTTTCGAAGCCTTGCTACAAGAAAATGAACGTAAATTATCTACTTTGGTATTTTGAGACCAATTCCAAATGTAGAGGTGGGGAGGAGTTCCCACCACCACCACCACCAACAAGCAATTCTTAGACACCAGCAGGTGTCCAAGAATTCAATTCAATTCAATTCTGACACTGCCTACCTGGAGATAGCATCAGATCCCATGGGTTAAGGGTTCGGTCCTACAAGCCTCCCTCCCACCCCCATAACCCCCTTCAGATGCCAGTTGCAAATCCAGGTTGTTACCTGTACTTCTGACCAACTAGCTACAGATCAGAAGTTCCCGGGGACCCGTCCTCAGATTTGATTCATTTGCTAGAGTGGCTCACAGAACTCAGAGAAACATTTTACTTACTGGATTACTGGCTTATTATAAGAAGATATACCTCAGGAACAGCCAGATAGAAGAGATGCACAGGGCCGGGTATGGAGAGAAGGCACGGAGCTTCCATGCTCTCTCCAGGCATGGCAATCTCCCCGCACCTGCATGGGTTCCCCAACCTGGCACCTCTCTGAACTCAGTCCTCTTGGATTTTTATGGAAGTTTCATTATATAGGCATGGTTGATTAACTCATTGGTCATTGGTGATTGATCCCAATAGGAAGACTAACTCAAAATGAAGTCAGATACAAGCTACACGATGCATGAAATAAACTTGAAAATAAGCCAAAAGCACACAAGAGGTGACTCCCCCAAAGAGAGAAGATAAAAAATAAAATCCTGAGACATAGGTCACGGTTCTCATTAAGACCCATTAAAACAACAACAACAACAACAACAACAATGCATCTACATACGTCAGGGTGGCTAAAATTGAAAGACTAATTTTATTCAGTGTTGGAGAGAATGTGCAGAGCCAGAACTCCTCAGACCCTGCAGGTGAGAATGCAAATGAGCACAATCACTTTGCAAAATTGCTCAGCAGGACAGCTATACCCCCTTGATCCACAGTTTGACCTGCTGTGGTTTCAGTTCCCCTGTGGTCAACTGTGGTCTGGAAGCAGAGGCTTTTCCTTCTGCTGACCCCGTCAGAAGGCCAATAGGAAGGAGCCTAGCACTACGTCACAAGCCAACGTCGTTCCCGTCACTTCATCTTATCACGTGGGCATCATCCACATCATCACAAAAAGAAGGGTGAGGACAGCACAATAAGATATTTTAAGGGAGAGACAGAGAGATCACATTCCCATAAATTTTATGACAGTCTATTGTTATAGTTATGCTTTGTTATTAGTTATGGTTGTTAATATCTTACTGTGCCTAATAGATAAATTTAACTTTATCATAGGTTTGTAGATATAGAAAAAACATAGTATATATAGTGTTTGGTACTACCCTTGGTTGCTGGCACCCACAGGGGAGTCTTGGAATATATCTCTTACACAAATTATACTTGCCTTTGGTGCTGGGGACACAGGGAAGAAGGCTTTGCTCTCCTGCTGGGGGAAAGGACATCAGCTTGCACATGACAATCACCCATCACCTTTTTTTAAAATTTCTTTTTTTTTTTTTTTTTTTTTTTTTTTTTTTT
>NW_022590344.1:0-7028 GCF_004348235.1 Phoca vitulina | reverse complement strand
TTTTTTTTTTTTTTTTTTTTTTTTTTTTTTTCTTTTTTTTTTTTCTGTTAACATACAATTACATAACCACCACTAACTGGAGTTCTTCAGTTAGATGAAAAAGTAAATTTTTAAAGCAATATTCTGGATCATTCATATGCTTTAATATAATGTGCTGATTTTTTGAATACATTTAAAAGGATAAATAGCCCTTTCAATGCAGAGGAAAAGAACAGACATTACTCTAGCACAGAATCAAAGCCAAGGGAACTATAAAGCACACTTGGGTGTTCACTGTGCAGTTTTTTTAAAATTTCTAAATATATATTTTTTAATTTAAATTCAATTAATTAACATATAATGTATTATTGATTTCAGAGGTAGAGGTCAGTGTTCCATCAGTTTTATATAATACCCAGTGCTCATTACATATCATGCCCTCCTTAATGTCCATCACCCAGTTATCCCATCCCCCCGCCCACCTCCCCTCCAGCAGCCCTCAGTTTGTTTCCTATGATTAAGAGTCTCTTATGGTTTGTCTCCCTCTCTGATTTCTTCTTCTTTTATTTTTTCCTCTCTTCCCCTATGATCCTCTGTTTTGTTTCTAAAATGCCACACATCAGTGAGATCATATGATAATTGTCTTTCTCTGATTGATTTATCTTGCTTAGCATAATACCCACTAGTTCCATCCACATCGTTGCAAATGGCAAGATTTCGTATTTTTTTGATGACTGAGTAATACTCCGTTGTATATAGATATCACATCTTCTTTATCCATTCATCTGTCGATGGACATCTGGGCTCTTTCCATAGTTGGGCTATTGTGGACATTGCTGCTATAAACATTGGGGTGCAAGTGCCCCTTCAGATCACATTTCTATCTTTGGGGTAAATACCCAGTAGTGCAATTGCTCGGTCGTAGGGTAGCTCGAAATTTTCAACCTTTTGAGGAACCTCCATACTGTTTTCCAGAGTGGCTGCACCAGCTTGCATTCCCACCAACAGTGTAGGAGGTTCCCCTTTCTCTGCATCCTCGACAACATCTGTCGTTTCCTGAGTGGTTAATTTTAGCCATTCTGACTGGTGTGAGGTGGTATCTCATTTTGGTTTTGCTTTGTACTTCCCTGATGGCAAGTGATGTGGAGCATTTTTTCATGTGTCTGTTGGCCATTTGTATATCTTGTTTTTGCTTTTAATTAGTATTCCATGTGTGAATATCATTCAAGTTGTTTATTCTAAAATAGAATGGCTGCAGGACGCCTGAGTGGCTCAGTCGATTAAGCAGCTGCCTTCGGCTCAGGTCATGATCTCAGGGTCCTGGGATTGAGTCCTGCATCGGGCTCCTTGCTCAGCGGGGAGCCTGCTTCTCCCTCTCCCTCTGCTTGTGCTCTTTCTCTGTCAAATAAATAAATAAAATCTAAAAAATAAATAAATAAAATACAGTGACTGCATTTGTTTCTGGTTTTTGGCTTTTATTTATAATTTTGATATGGATTTTTCAATGAAAAAAAGGAGGACTAACACTTTTTTTCATGGTGGAAATGGAATTGCTCCATCATGAAGTAGGCATTTAATCAGCTACAGAGGATAGCACTAAAGAGTTCTCCAGAATACCCAAATGAATTCACATCCCCACCCCTACGTTCACATTTGAAAGTTCTAATCTCGATACGTCCAGCCATTCCACTTCTAGGTAGATACCCAAGAGAATAGAAATCAGGGACTGAAACAGATCTTTGTGCACCCATGTTCACAGCAACTTCATTCTCAACAGCCAAAAGCTGGAAGCAACCCAAGTGTCCATCAGTGGATAAATGGATAATCAAAATGTGGTGTATACACACAATGGAATATTATTCAGTCATGAAAAGAAAGGAATTCTAACACAGGTTACAACATGGGTGAACCTTGTGGATAGTATGCTGAGGGAAATAAGCCAGACACAAAATGACAAATGTTGTACGATTCTACTTAGATGAGGTACATAGTGCAGTCAAAGTCATAGGAACAGAAAGCAGAATGCTGGTTGCCAGGGGCTGGGAGGAAGGGAAATGCAGAGTTATTGTTTATTGAGTACAGAGCTTCAGTTTGGGAAGATGAAAAAGTTCTGGAAATAGATGATGGTGATGGTTGCCCAACAGGGTGAATGTACTTAATACCATTGAAGTGTATACTTTAAAATGGTCAGAAGAGCCAAGATGGTATTTTGTGTTATGTTGACTTTACCAAAATAAACATTTCTTTTTTAAAAAAGATTTTATTTTATTTATTTGAGAGAGAGAGAGAGCACGCATTGGCGGGGCGAGGGGCAGAGGGAGAGGGACAAGCAGACTCCCCGCTGAGTGCGGAGCCTGACACAGAACTCAACATGGGGCTCCATCCCAGGCCCCTGATATAATGACCTGAGCTGAAGTCAGAAGTTTCGCTGACTGTTTCCCAGTGCCCTGCACCTGGCTGTCTTCTAAGATCACAGCAGCAGATTTCAGTTTTACTGAAATGTAAAAACCAGTACAGCAAATCCTGCATCCTGCTCAGATTTAACAACCACAGAAGGTGACTGGATCTCCCACACTTAATAATTGTAGAGAACACAAAGCTGCCAACCCAACACAATATGTGGGAGAGTTCCTAAAGGTGATTGTCTCTAAAGGCAAGGGAAACAAAGGCAAAAATGAACTATTGGGACTTCATCAAAATAAAAAGCTTTTGCACATGGGGTGCCTGGGTGGCTCAGTCGTTAAGCGTCTGCCTTCGGCTCAGGTCATGATCCCAGGGTCCTGGGATTGAGCCCCGCATCGGGCTCCCTGCTCAGCAGAAGTCTGCTTCTCCCTCTCCCACTCCCCCTGCTTGTGTTCCCTCTCTCGCTGTGTCTCTCTCTGTCAAATAAATAAATAAAATATTTTTTAAAAAAAGTCTTCTTTGGAACATGCTCAACAAAAAAGGATAGACGATTAAGACATAAATTTGCTCTAGAAACTTCCACAGAGACATTAAACAGTAAAATCAATTTTAATGTTGCATTTTTAATAAAACTTTTATTTATAATTAAATGTGATGTTCTGTAGCAATTATTATGAGGTAGGTGTCTTTCATCTGGGAAAGAAAAGCTGTATTCTTGACTCTACTGTGTACTGCTGTCCACACTGAGAAGGAAGTTTGGGAGACCAGAAACTCAGGGTTTAAGCAGGTAACTGCTGGGTCCTGGGAAGTAAGCCAGGGGAACTCCCTTTGCAGGGGCAGGGCTGGGGCTGGAGAGGAGGAGGGTGGGAGGGGTGTGGTGGGCAGCGCCAGCAAGGAGAGGCAGGCTGAGCAGATCCGTGGAGGTGTGTATTAGATTTTTTATTTCCTTTATCTTAAAAAGCTTGCCCTCTGGGGAGAGACTGCACCTCCCAGGGCCAGCCAGTTCTTAAAGAGGGCAAAGTGCTCTGCCAGGAGCCCACCTTTCAGATCAAACCAACCAATCCCCAGCCTGTGTCCCCCAAACACCCTATTTATTTATTTGAGAGAGAGAGAGAGAGCACAAGCAGGGGGAGCGGCAGGCAGAGGGAGAAGCAGGCTCCCTGCTGAGCAGGGAGCCCCATGAGGGGCTCGATCCCAGGACTCTGGGATAATGACCTGAGCTGAAGGCAGATGCTTAACCAACTGAGCCACCCAGGGGCCCCCAGACACCATTTTTCTCTAACTCACACACCCTGCCCTAAATCACCAAGGACAGGTACAAGACAACTAGACCCACCCCTATAGGTCAAAGCCCCCCAGAATTACTCAAACTAGCTGATCCTGAGCTATACTTCTGGCCTTGCCTTTCCTACACAAAACCCAGGAAAGGCTTTTTCGAAGCTTCTCCTGCACCTGCTTCTGCCTCCCAACCAAGACGTAGTGCTTCTTCCCCTGTGGCCCTGCATAGCGTGGCATGCCACGTTTCCTTGGGAAAGTCGTAACTTCTTCTGATGGGGTTGGCCTCTCCGGGTCATCGCTCATTCACCTCCCCAAATTAAACTCCCAGGGGTACAACTGAGAAGGTTTGAGTTGAGAGGTTCCAGGAAGAGGCTGACCATGACATCCCATATCTGTCCCTCTGGGCTCCAGGTCCACACCTCAGTCCTGTCTTGAGAAGGAAGGAGGCTCAGTCAGGCCTCTCAGCCCCACTCCCTGGGGGTCTCCACACCTGCAGAACCAACACGGGTCTCAGATCAGAGCTACCACTTTAGTTCTAACTCCAGGCAGGGTGGGACAGCTCAGCACCACCTGGAACTCAGGAGCCAATCACCAGACTTCCCTGGAGAGGGACAGGCCCACTCACTTGGTGTAGTAGATCCAGGTGAGGCCATAGGTGAGGAGGAAGCCAGCCCCCATGAGGACCCCTCTGATCAGGGTGATGACCAGCGGCCAGGAGCCCTCCTGCTTCTCAGTCACACAGTTGCAGGAAGAGGGGGTTCCTGCGGAAGGGGGTCCAGAGGATGAAGTTCTGTCCCCAGACCCCAGTCCCTTCCCCCCAAATGCCTGACCAGGCTGACCACCCCCAGAAACTGTATTACAACTCACTGTGCACAAAGAGGCTGAAGGAAACGTGCTGGGAGCCCAGAGGGTGCTGAGCCTGGCAGGTGAACTCCCCTTCATCCTCAACCCCTACATGGGGCAGCTCCAGGACCCCAGGTGCTGAGGGCTGGGAGGGGCTCAGGGCTTTTCCCTCCCGGGACCAGCTCAGCATGGCGGGGGGGTTGCTCTCAGCGATGCAGACCAGGCGCAGGAACTGGCCCTCCAAGACAGGCAGTGACGTGTGGTTCCTCAGCGTCTTCAGGACTGGGTAAGAGATTCACCACAAAGTGGGTGGAGCCGAGAGATCCAGCTCTCCCCCCGTCTTCCCATAGAGCCAGAAATAGGAAGACAGGGCCATGTGACAAGGGCTAAGGGGTAGGCTAATCATGGCTGAAGGGGCAATGACTCTGGTGGTCAAGTCGGGCCTCCAGAGAGGAGGAGGCTCTGCTGAGGTGGGCGGGGCGAGTGGTGGGCGGGCAGCTCTGGGGGACATGCGCCAAGCATTTGAGACCGCCTGGCAGATGAGGGGAAGCGCACTTGCACCTGTAACTTGGCAGGGAGGACCGGCAGCACCAGAGACATGATCACGGTGGGAGAGAAGGCAGAGTCAGAAATTTTGGAGCTCTGAGTGCCGGGCTGAGGGCATTGGGCTTTCCCCTGAGGTTACTGGGAAGCGGTAGGGGCTATGAGTAGGGGAAATGCAAATCAGTGCTGGGTCTAGAAAGACCCTGCTGGGGCCAAGGGGGCCCTGCGCCAGAGAGATTAAACAGGAGGCAGGGAGGCTGAGGAGGATGCTGAGGCAATAGTCCAGGGTCCAGGATAAGATTGGAGCTGGTCTGGGGCCAAAGGCAAGAAGAGGGAAATGATTTGAGAAATGAAGTTCTCGAGACTCGCTGACTCATGGGGTGCAGCTGGTGAGAAGGGGAGTTATCTAGTGTGGTGTCCAGGCCCCCTACCCCCGCCCCGGGGCTAAGTAGCGGACGCAGAGAGGCATCAGCAAGAGGCAGCTACATGTCTCATCTGTGGCCAGCTAGAAAGTCGTGGGAGGCACCAGGATAGGGTCAGAATAGGGATGGGGTCACAAGTGGAGACATGGGACAGAATGAGGATGCCCAGGAAGGTGGACACAGAGAGCAGCAGGGGTCCAGGGTGGAGCTACGGGGACTGGGAACATCGAAGGGTCCTACAGAAAATGACTAGATCAGCGATGAAGGAGTGCAGACAGAAATTCAAGCATAGGGAGCAGAACCTGGAGCAGTCAAAATCACAGAGACAGAGGTTGGAAGGGTGGCTGCCAGGGGCTGGGGGAGGAGCTGGGGAGTCAGTGCATGATGGGCATAGAGTTTTGGTTCTGCAAGATGGAGAGAGCTCTGCAGACCGGTTGCAACACTGCGAAAGCCTTCAACACCGCTGCATGGTGAAGATAATAAGTTTTACATTGTGTCTGTTTTACTACAATTACACATAAACTCTAGGACGCCTGGGTGGCTCAGTCGGTTAAGCATCTGCCTTCAGCTCGGGTCATGATCCCAGGGTCCTGGGATCGAATCCTGCATCAGGCTCCCTGCTCAGCAGGCAGTCTTCTTCTCCCTCTACCTGTCCCCCTACTCATATACTCTCTCTCTCTTTCTCAAAAATGAATAAATAAATATTTTTTAAAAGTCCCTCCCCCCTTTCCTTCTGCCCCTCTCCCCCATCTCTCTAATGTGAATAAATAAATAAATCATTTAAAAAAGAAAACAACCATAAACTCTAAAGCTAATGAAAAAAGGAAGGAGGTCAAAAGGCACCAACTTCCAGTTATAAAATAAATAAGTCAAGGGATGTAATGCGCAGTTCGGTGACTATAGTTAATAGCGCTATATTGTATATTTGAAAGTCCCTAAAAGAGTAGCTCTCAGATGTTCTCATCACAAGGAAAAAAAATTTGTAGCTATGTGTGGTGAGGGATGTTAGGTAGACTTGTTGTGGTGACCATTTTGCAATACACACAAATACCAAATCATTATGTTGTCCACCTGAAACTTACACACTCATGTGTCGATTAGAACTCAATTAAAATAAAACATACATAATACACACAAACTAGAGAAAAGAAGAGGAAGCAACTGAAAGCAATCCTGGGTCCACAATGGGAGACAATAGTGAGGTGGGTGGGGGCAGACACAGACCCAGGGGCTGAGGAGTGAGGGAGAGTCTCATCTCCAAGCCCTGAGCCCTGAGCAGGCACACCCCATTCCCATCACAGCCCCAGGGAAGAGAGGATCTTTCCTACCTGTGTAGTTTCCCTGCAAAATGCGGGTGGTCATCAACTGCGGAGCGTCTGAGGAGGAAAGATATGGTGAGGGGCAGGGTGGGCTTTTGCCCTTTGTTCCAGGAGCCCCATAAGTGGAAGGGATGGGCTTTGTGACTTCCCCTAACCTCCCCCAGGAAAAGTATCCCAGGACTGATGCCTTTTTCCCCCACTGCCCTGAGGGACCCAGCCATCCCTCCAGCACTCACAGGAG
>NW_022590343.1:9236-16264 GCF_004348235.1 Phoca vitulina | reverse complement strand
CTCCTGTGAGTGCTGGAGGGATGGCTGGGTCCCTCAGGGCAGTGGGGGAAAAAGGCATCAGTCCTGGGATACTTTTCCTGGGGGAGGTTAGGGGAAGTCACAAAGCCCATCCCTTCCACTTATGGGGCTCCTGGAACAAAGGGCAAAAGCCCACCCTGCCCCTCACCATATCTTTCCTCCTCAGACGCTCCGCAGTTGATGACCACCCGCATTTTGCAGGGAAACTACACAGGTAGGAAAGATCCTCTCTTCCCTGGGGCTGTGATGGGAATGGGGTGTGCCTGCTCAGGGCTCAGGGCTTGGAGATGAGACTCTCCCTCACTCCTCAGCCCCTGGGTCTGTGTCTGCCCCCACCCACCTCACTATTGTCTCCCATTGTGGACCCAGGATTGCTTTCAGTTGCTTCCTCTTCTTTTCTCTAGTTTGTGTGTATTATGTATGTTTTATTTTAATTGAGTTCTAATCGACACATGAGTGTGTAAGTTTCAGGTGGACAACATAATGATTTGGTATTTGTGTGTATTGCAAAATGGTCACCACAACAAGTCTACCTAACATCCCTCACCACACATAGCTACAAATTTTTTTTCCTTGTGATGAGAACATCTGAGAGCTACTCTTTTAGGGACTTTCAAATATACAATATAGCGCTATTAACTATAGTCACCGAACTGCGCATTACATCCCTTGACTTATTTATTTTATAACTGGAAGTTGGTGCCTTTTGACCTCCTTCCTTTTTTCATTAGCTTTAGAGTTTATGGTTGTTTTCTTTTTTAAATGATTTATTTATTTATTCACATTAGAGAGATGGGGGAGAGGGGCAGAAGGAAAGGGGGGAGGGACTTTTAAAAAATATTTATTTATTCATTTTTGAGAAAGAGAGAGAGAGTATATGAGTAGGGGGACAGGTAGAGGGAGAAGAAGACTGCCTGCTGAGCAGGGAGCCTGATGCAGGATTCGATCCCAGGACCCTGGGATCATGACCCGAGCTGAAGGCAGATGCTTAACCGACTGAGCCACCCAGGCGTCCTAGAGTTTATGTGTAATTGTAGTAAAACAGACACAATGTAAAACTTATTATCTTCACCATGCAGCGGTGTTGAAGGCTTTCGCAGTGTTGCAACCGGTCTGCAGAGCTCTCTCCATCTTGCAGAACCAAAACTCTATGCCCATCATGCACTGACTCCCCAGCTCCTCCCCCAGCCCCTGGCAGCCACCCTTCCAACCTCTGTCTCTGTGATTTTGACTGCTCCAGGTTCTGCTCCCTATGCTTGAATTTCTGTCTGCACTCCTTCATCGCTGATCTAGTCATTTTCTGTAGGACCCTTCGATGTTCCCAGTCCCCGTAGCTCCACCCTGGACCCCTGCTGCTCTCTGTGTCCACCTTCCTGGGCATCCTCATTCTGTCCCATGTCTCCACTTGTGACCCCATCCCTATTCTGACCCTATCCTGGTGCCTCCCACGACTTTCTAGCTGGCCACAGATGAGACATGTAGCTGCCTCTTGCTGATGCCTCTCTGCGTCCGCTACTTAGCCCCGGGGCGGGGGTAGGGGGCCTGGACACCACACTAGATAACTCCCCTTCTCACCAGCTGCACCCCATGAGTCAGCGAGTCTCGAGAACTTCATTTCTCAAATCATTTCCCTCTTCTTGCCTTTGGCCCCAGACCAGCTCCAATCTTATCCTGGACCCTGGACTATTGCCTCAGCATCCTCCTCAGCCTCCCTGCCTCCTGTTTAATCTCTCTGGCGCAGGGCCCCCTTGGCCCCAGCAGGGTCTTTCTAGACCCAGCACTGATTTGCATTTCCCCTACTCATAGCCCCTACCGCTTCCCAGTAACCTCAGGGGAAAGCCCAATGCCCTCAGCCCGGCACTCAGAGCTCCAAAATTTCTGACTCTGCCTTCTCTCCCACCGTGATCATGTCTCTGGTGCTGCCGGTCCTCCCTGCCAAGTTACAGGTGCAAGTGCGCTTCCCCTCATCTGCCAGGCGGTCTCAAATGCTTGGCGCATGTCCCCCAGAGCTGCCCGCCCACCACTCGCCCCGCCCACCTCAGCAGAGCCTCCTCCTCTCTGGAGGCCCGACTTGACCACCAGAGTCATTGCCCCTTCAGCCATGATTAGCCTACCCCTTAGCCCTTGTCACATGGCCCTGTCTTCCTATTTCTGGCTCTATGGGAAGACGGGGGGAGAGCTGGATCTCTCGGCTCCACCCACTTTGTGGTGAATCTCTTACCCAGTCCTGAAGACGCTGAGGAACCACACGTCACTGCCTGTCTTGGAGGGCCAGTTCCTGCGCCTGGTCTGCATCGCTGAGAGCAACCCCCCCGCCATGCTGAGCTGGTCCCGGGAGGGAAAAGCCCTGAGCCCCTCCCAGCCCTCAGCACCTGGGGTCCTGGAGCTGCCCCATGTAGGGGTTGAGGATGAAGGGGAGTTCACCTGCCAGGCTCAGCACCCTCTGGGCTCCCAGCACGTTTCCTTCAGCCTCTTTGTGCACAGTGAGTTGTAATACAGTTTCTGGGGGTGGTCAGCCTGGTCAGGCATTTGGGGGGAAGGGACTGGGGTCTGGGGACAGAACTTCATCCTCTGGACCCCCTTCCGCAGGAACCCCCTCTTCCTGCAACTGTGTGACTGAGAAGCAGGAGGGCTCCTGGCCGCTGGTCATCACCCTGATCAGAGGGGTCCTCATGGGGGCTGGCTTCCTCCTCACCTATGGCCTCACCTGGATCTACTACACCAGGTGAGCGGGCCTGTCCCTCTCCAGGGAAGTCTGGTGATTGGCTCCTGAGTTCCAGGTGGTGCTGAGCTGTCCCACCCTGCCTGGAGTTAGAACTAAAGTGGTAGCTCTGATCTGAGACCCGTGTTGGTTCTGCAGGTGTGGAGACCCCCAGGGAGTGGGGCTGAGAGGCCTGACTGAGCCTCCTTCCTTCTCAAGACAGGACTGAGGTGTGGACCTGGAGCCCAGAGGGACAGATATGGGATGTCATGGTCAGCCTCTTCCTGGAACCTCTCAACTCAAACCTTCTCAGTTGTACCCCTGGGAGTTTAATTTGGGGAGGTGAATGAGCGATGACCCGGAGAGGCCAACCCCATCAGAAGAAGTTACGACTTTCCCAAGGAAACGTGGCATGCCACGCTATGCAGGGCCACAGGGGAAGAAGCACTACGTCTTGGTTGGGAGGCAGAAGCAGGTGCAGGAGAAGCTTCGAAAAAGCCTTTCCTGGGTTTTGTGTAGGAAAGGCAAGGCCAGAAGTATAGCTCAGGATCAGCTAGTTTGAGTAATTCTGGGGGGCTTTGACCTATAGGGGTGGGTCTAGTTGTCTTGTACCTGTCCTTGGTGATTTAGGGCAGGGTGTGTGAGTTAGAGAAAAATGGTGTCTGGGGGCCCCTGGGTGGCTCAGTTGGTTAAGCATCTGCCTTCAGCTCAGGTCATTATCCCAGAGTCCTGGGATCGAGCCCCTCATGGGGCTCCCTGCTCAGCAGGGAGCCTGCTTCTCCCTCTGCCTGCCGCTCCCCCTGCTTGTGCTCTCTCTCTCTCTCTCAAATAAATAAATAGGGTGTTTGGGGGACACAGGCTGGGGATTGGTTGGTTTGATCTGAAAGGTGGGCTCCTGGCAGAGCACTTTGCCCTCTTTAAGAACTGGCTGGCCCTGGGAGGTGCAGTCTCTCCCCAGAGGGCAAGCTTTTTAAGATAAAGGAAATAAAAAATCTAATACACACCTCCACGGATCTGCTCAGCCTGCCTCTCCTTGCTGGCGCTGCCCACCACACCCCTCCCACCCTCCTCCTCTCCAGCCCCAGCCCTGCCCCTGCAAAGGGAGTTCCCCTGGCTTACTTCCCAGGACCCAGCAGTTACCTGCTTAAACCCTGAGTTTCTGGTCTCCCAAACTTCCTTCTCAGTGTGGACAGCAGTACACAGTAGAGTCAAGAATACAGCTTTTCTTTCCCAGATGAAAGACACCTACCTCATAATAATTGCTACAGAACATCACATTTAATTATAAATAAAAGTTTTATTAAAAATGCAACATTAAAATTGATTTTACTGTTTAATGTCTCTGTGGAAGTTTCTAGAGCAAATTTATGTCTTAATCGTCTATCCTTTTTTGTTGAGCATGTTCCAAAGAAGACTTTTTTTAAAAAATATTTTATTTATTTATTTGACAGAGAGAGACACAGCGAGAGAGGGAACACAAGCAGGGGGAGTGGGAGAGGGAGAAGCAGACTTCTGCTGAGCAGGGAGCCCGATGCGGGGCTCAATCCCAGGACCCTGGGATCATGACCTGAGCCGAAGGCAGACGCTTAACGACTGAGCCACCCAGGCACCCCATGTGCAAAAGCTTTTTATTTTGATGAAGTCCCAATAGTTCATTTTTGCCTTTGTTTCCCTTGCCTTTAGAGACAATCACCTTTAGGAACTCTCCCACATATTGTGTTGGGTTGGCAGCTTTGTGTTCTCTACAATTATTAAGTGTGGGAGATCCAGTCACCTTCTGTGGTTGTTAAATCTGAGCAGGATGCAGGATTTGCTGTACTGGTTTTTACATTTCAGTAAAACTGAAATCTGCTGCTGTGATCTTAGAAGACAGCCAGGTGCAGGGCACTGGGAAACAGTCAGCGAAACTTCTGACTTCAGCTCAGGTCATTATATCAGGGGCCTGGGATGGAGCCCCATGTTGAGTTCTGTGTCAGGCTCCGCACTCAGCGGGGAGTCTGCTTGTCCCTCTCCCTCTGCCCCTCGCCCCGCCAATGCGTGCTCTCTCTCTCTCTCAAATAAATAAAATAAAATCTTTTTTAAAAAAGAAATGTTTATTTTGGTAAAGTCAACATAACACAAAATACCATCTTGGCTCTTCTGACCATTTTAAAGTATACACTTCAATGGTATTAAGTACATTCACCCTGTTGGGCAACCATCACCATCATCTATTTCCAGAACTTTTTCATCTTCCCAAACTGAAGCTCTGTACTCAATAAACAATAACTCTGCATTTCCCTTCCTCCCAGCCCCTGGCAACCAGCATTCTGCTTTCTGTTCCTATGACTTTGACTGCACTATGTACCTCATCTAAGTAGAATCGTACAACATTTGTCATTTTGTGTCTGGCTTATTTCCCTCAGCATACTATCCACAAGGTTCACCCATGTTGTAACCTGTGTTAGAATTCCTTTCTTTTCATGACTGAATAATATTCCATTGTGTGTATACACCACATTTTGATTATCCATTTATCCACTGATGGACACTTGGGTTGCTTCCAGCTTTTGGCTGTTGAGAATGAAGTTGCTGTGAACATGGGTGCACAAAGATCTGTTTCAGTCCCTGATTTCTATTCTCTTGGGTATCTACCTAGAAGTGGAATGGCTGGACGTATCGAGATTAGAACTTTCAAATGTGAACGTAGGGGTGGGGATGTGAATTCATTTGGGTATTCTGGAGAACTCTTTAGTGCTATCCTCTGTAGCTGATTAAATGCCTACTTCATGATGGAGCAATTCCATTTCCACCATGAAAAAAAGTGTTAGTCCTCCTTTTTTTCATTGAAAAATCCATATCAAAATTATAAATAAAAGCCAAAAACCAGAAACAAATGCAGTCACTGTATTTTATTTATTTATTTTTTAGATTTTATTTATTTATTTGACAGAGAAAGAGCACAAGCAGAGGGAGAGGGAGAAGCAGGCTCCCCGCTGAGCAAGGAGCCCGATGCAGGACTCAATCCCAGGACCCTGAGATCATGACCTGAGCCGAAGGCAGCTGCTTAATCGACTGAGCCACTCAGGCGTCCTGCAGCCATTCTATTTTAGAATAAACAACTTGAATGATATTCACACATGGAATACTAATTAAAAGCAAAAACAAGATATACAAATGGCCAACAGACACATGAAAAAATGCTCCACATCACTTGCCATCAGGGAAGTACAAAGCAAAACCAAAATGAGATACCACCTCACACCAGTCAGAATGGCTAAAATTAACCACTCAGGAAACGACAGATGTTGTCGAGGATGCAGAGAAAGGGGAACCTCCTACACTGTTGGTGGGAATGCAAGCTGGTGCAGCCACTCTGGAAAACAGTATGGAGGTTCCTCAAAAGGTTGAAAATTTCGAGCTACCCTACGACCGAGCAATTGCACTACTGGGTATTTACCCCAAAGATAGAAATGTGATCTGAAGGGGCACTTGCACCCCAATGTTTATAGCAGCAATGTCCACAATAGCCCAACTATGGAAAGAGCCCAGATGTCCATCGACAGATGAATGGATAAAGAAGATGTGATATCTATATACAACGGAGTATTACTCAGTCATCAAAAAAATACGAAATCTTGCCATTTGCAACGATGTGGATGGAACTAGTGGGTATTATGCTAAGCAAGATAAATCAATCAGAGAAAGACAATTATCATATGATCTCACTGATGTGTGGCATTTTAGAAACAAAACAGAGGATCATAGGGGAAGAGAGGAAAAAATAAAAGAAGAAGAAATCAGAGAGGGAGACAAACCATAAGAGACTCTTAATCATAGGAAACAAACTGAGGGCTGCTGGAGGGGAGGTGGGCGGGGGGATGGGATAACTGGGTGATGGACATTAAGGAGGGCATGATATGTAATGAGCACTGGGTATTATATAAAACTGATGGAACACTGACCTCTACCTCTGAAATCAATAATACATTATATGTTAATTAATTGAATTTAAATTAAAAAATATATATTTAGAAATTTTAAAAAAACTGCACAGTGAACACCCAAGTGTGCTTTATAGTTCCCTTGGCTTTGATTCTGTGCTAGAGTAATGTCTGTTCTTTTCCTCTGCATTGAAAGGGCTATTTATCCTTTTAAATGTATTCAAAAAATCAGCACATTATATTAAAGCATATGAATGATCCAGAATATTGCTTTAAAAATTTACTTTTTCATCTAACTGAAGAACTCCAGTTAGTGGTGGTTATGTAATTGTATGTTAACAGAAAAAAAAAAAAGAAAAAAAAAAAAAAAAAAAAAAAAAAAAAAA
>NW_022590343.1:0-9136 GCF_004348235.1 Phoca vitulina | reverse complement strand
AAAAAAAAAAAAAAAAAAAAAAAAAAAAAAAAGAAATTTTAAAAAAAGGTGATGGGTGATTGTCATGTGCAAGCTGATGTCCTTTCCCCCAGCAGGAGAGCAAAGCCTTCTTCCCTGTGTCCCCAGCACCAAAGGCAAGTATAATTTGTGTAAGAGATATATTCCAAGACTCCCCTGTGGGTGCCAGCAACCAAGGGTAGTACCAAACACTATATATACTATGTTTTTTCTATATCTACAAACCTATGATAAAGTTAAATTTATCTATTAGGCACAGTAAGATATTAACAACCATAACTAATAACAAAGCATAACTATAACAATAGACTGTCATAAAATTTATGGGAATGTGATCTCTCTGTCTCTCCCTTAAAATATCTTATTGTGCTGTCCTCACCCTTCTTTTTGTGATGATGTGGATGATGCCCACGTGATAAGATGAAGTGACGGGAACGACGTTGGCTTGTGACGTAGTGCTAGGCTCCTTCCTATTGGCCTTCTGACGGGGTCAGCAGAAGGAAAAGCCTCTGCTTCCAGACCACAGTTGACCACAGGGGAACTGAAACCACAGCAGGTCAAACTGTGGATCAAGGGGGTATAGCTGTCCTGCTGAGCAATTTTGCAAAGTGATTGTGCTCATTTGCATTCTCACCTGCAGGGTCTGAGGAGTTCTGGCTCTGCACATTCTCTCCAACACTGAATAAAATTAGTCTTTCAATTTTAGCCACCCTGACGTATGTAGATGCATTGTTGTTGTTGTTGTTGTTGTTGTTTTAATGGGTCTTAATGAGAACCGTGACCTATGTCTCAGGATTTTATTTTTTATCTTCTCTCTTTGGGGGAGTCACCTCTTGTGTGCTTTTGGCTTATTTTCAAGTTTATTTCATGCATCGTGTAGCTTGTATCTGACTTCATTTTGAGTTAGTCTTCCTATTGGGATCAATCACCAATGACCAATGAGTTAATCAACCATGCCTATATAATGAAACTTCCATAAAAATCCAAGAGGACTGAGTTCAGAGAGGTGCCAGGTTGGGGAACCCATGCAGGTGCGGGGAGATTGCCATGCCTGGAGAGAGCATGGAAGCTCCGTGCCTTCTCTCCATACCCGGCCCTGTGCATCTCTTCTATCTGGCTGTTCCTGAGGTATATCTTCTTATAATAAGCCAGTAATCCAGTAAGTAAAATGTTTCTCTGAGTTCTGTGAGCCACTCTAGCAAATGAATCAAATCTGAGGACGGGTCCCCGGGAACTTCTGATCTGTAGCTAGTTGGTCAGAAGTACAGGTAACAACCTGGATTTGCAACTGGCATCTGAAGGGGGTTATGGGGGTGGGAGGGAGGCTTGTAGGACCGAACCCTTAACCCATGGGATCTGATGCTATCTCCAGGTAGGCAGTGTCAGAATTGAATTGAATTGAATTCTTGGACACCTGCTGGTGTCTAAGAATTGCTTGTTGGTGGTGGTGGTGGTGGGAACTCCTCCCCACCTCTACATTTGGAATTGGTCTCAAAATACCAAAGTAGATAATTTACGTTCATTTTCTTGTAGCAAGGCTTCGAAACTGGTGTGTTCTACCCTTAGAGCACACATCCTTATAGCTACCTTTCAGGTGGTCAGTTGCCACCTGTGTGACTGGCCATATTGGACAGCATGGCTCTAGAACATAAATCTACAAGTGGAATTGCTGGGTCACGATTCAGCACTTCCTCAGTTTATTAGAAGATGCTATTTTCCCCTAAAGCACTTGAACGCTCAAACTCACAACCCCAAGTTCAAGAGTCTCATGCTCTACCCTGAGCCAGTCAGGCGCCCCTACTTCAATATAAAATTTTTTAAAGGAATTTATTTTTAAGTAATCTCCACATCCAATGTGGGACTCAAACTCACAACCCCAAAATCAAGAGTTGCATGTTCTACTGTCTGGGCCAGCCAGGCACCCCTTCAATATAAATTTTATAATGACATTATCAAGTTCCACAAAAATCATCAAGGGGATTGGGTGATATATTGCTCTGATTCTGCATATTAATTTAGATTCACTTGACATTTATACAATATTGTTTTAACCCCATTAACATGACATATTTTTCTATTTACTTACATCTTTAATGTCTATTAATACAGATTTTAAAATTCCTCCATTTAGGTGGTGTACATCATTATATTTTTGTTATATATATCTCTAAATAGATATATTCCAAGTATATTGATTTATGATGCTATTGTCTACGGCATCTTTTTTTTTTAAGATTTATTTATTTATTTGAGAGAGAGAGAGAGAGAGTGGGGAGGAGGGGCAGAGGGAGAGCAGGAGAGAGAATCCTCAAGCAGACTCCCTGCCAAACACCGAGTCCGACATGGGACTTGATCCCAGGACCCTGAGATCATGACCTGAGCCCAAATCAAGGCACCCAGGCACCCCCATGGCATCTTTTTTTAAAAAAAATTTTTAAAGATTTTATTCATTTATTAGAGAGAGAGTGAACGAGAGAGAGAGAAGGAGAGAGAGCACAGTAACGGGGGGGAGGGGGGAGAGGCAGAGGGAGAAGGAGAAGCAGACTCCCCACTGAGCAGGGAACTGGATGTGGTCTTGATCCCAGGACCCTGGGATCATGACCTGACTGGAAGGCAGAAACTTAACCAACTGAGCCACCCAGGTGCCCCCCATGACACCTTTTATAAAATCCTATTTAAAAAAATTACTGTGATATGGAAATGGAATTAATTTTTGTAATTTGATTTTGTCTCTAGTAACCTTGCTATCTCTCTTATTAAGCCCCAAAATGTATCTGCATATGCTTTTGGGTTTTTCTACATAAAGATGTCTTTTTTCTTTTCTTTTCCTTTCCTTGCTTTCCTTTCCTTTTCCTTTCTTTTCTTTTCAATTCTTATACCTTTTTCTTATTTTTATTGCCTTACTACACTGGGACTTCATGCTACTCCAAACAGTATGCAGTTTTCTGAAGACACCCTTTATCTTGTTGGGGAAGTTCTCTTTTATTCCCAGTTAGCTATGAGTTTTATCATGAAGGCGATTGAAATCACCCAATGCTTAATAATTTTTATCTCTTGAGATTTAATTGGTCAAGGGCCAATCATGAAAATAGAAGCCATGCTATGTGTTTCAGCAGAGGGAATTTAATATGAAGAATTTGTTATGCAGATGTTGGGAGGTGAATGGAGCCCTGCCTAGAAGTCTTGGACCACTTCAAGTACCCGGCTTGAGACTTTTTTTTGGTCTTTTTAAATATTTTTATTGAAATACATTAGACATATATCATTAGTTTTGAGTGTACAACACAATGATTCAATATTTGTATATATTAGAAAATGAGGGTGCCTGGGTGGCTCAGTTGGTTAAGCGACTGCCTTGGGCTCAGGTCATGATCCTGGAGTCCCAGGATCGAGTCCCACATCGGGCTCCCTGCTCGGCAGGGAGTCTGCTTCTCCCTCGGACCCTCCTCCCTCTCATGCTCTCTGTCTCTCATTCTCTCTCTCTCAAATAAATAAATAAAATCTTAAAAAAAAAAAAAGAAAATGATCACCACACTAAGTCTAGTCAACATCCATCACTATACATAGTTACACATTTTTTCTTGTGATGAGAACTTTTAAGATCTACTCTCTTAGCAACTTTCAAATACATGATACGGCATTGTTAATTATGGTTACCATGCTGTAAATTATATCCCCAGGACTTATTTTACAGCTGGGAGTTTGTACTTTTTTAAAAGTTTTTTTTATTTATATTTTTAGTAATCTCTACACCCAACATGGGACTTAAACTCATGACCCCAAGATCAAGAGTTGCATGTTCTTTTGACCTAGCCAGTCAGGCGCCCCAGAAGTTTGTACCTTTTGACCTCCTTCATCCATTCTGCCCGCCCCTGGCCTCTGGCAGCCAACAATGTGTTCTTTGTATCTGTAAGTTTGTTTTTGGTTTTTGTTTTTTAGATTTCACATATAGGTGAGATCATATGGTATTTGTCTTTCTCTGTCTGACTTATTTCACTTAGCACGCTGCCCTCGAGGTCCATATGTGTTGTCACAAATGGCAGGATTTCCTTTTTTTTTTTAAGATTTTATTTATTTATTTGACAGAGAGAGACACAGCGAGAGAGGGAACACAAGAAGGGGGAGTGGAAGAGGGAGAAGAAGGTTCCCCGCAGAGCAGGGAGCCTGATGTGGGGCTCGATCCCAGGACCCTGGGATCATGACCTGAGCCGAAGGCAGCTGCTTAACCGACTGAGCCACCCAAGTGCCCTGGATTTCCTTAATTTTTTTATGGCTGAAGAATACTCCATCATGTACATATAAACTCCATCTTCTTTATCCATTCATCTATGGATGGACACTTACGTTGTTTCCTATCTTGGCTATTGTCAATAATGCTGCAGTGAACGCACAGGTGCAGATATCTTTTTGACTTGGCGCTTTCATTTCCTTCAGATATATACCAGAAGTGGGATTGCTAGATCATATGGTAGTTCTATTTTTAATTTCTTGAGGAACCTCCATACTGTTTTTCAGAGTGGCTGCACTAATTACACTCCCACCAACAGTGCACAAAGTTTCTCTTTTTTTTTTCCACGTCCTTGCCAACACTTCTTGTTGTTTGTCTTTTTGATGATTCCAGCTTGAGATTTGTCAGACCACCAGGCGATGTGAGTTTATGCTGCACAACGTGGGAGACTTGTCTTCTTTAGTCCCTGCTTTGCTCAAGGCGATTTCCCCTGCAATTCATGAGGAGTGGGGAGTGGAGAGATGTTCACCTGGTTACCTCTTGTTACCTCTTGTTCACTCAGCAGAGACAGTCCTAGGTTCTGGGGAGCATGATATTTATACAAGCGTTGAGATCACTCCTTAGAAAAGAAATACCACATTTGGCATACGTATGAATTTTTTTAAATGAGAAAATGAAAAAATGCACCACCTCAAATTGCAAAAGGTAAAATGTGCAAAGTCAAAATATGAGACAACTCTCAAGAATTAGAGACTATTTTCATTAGTAGTATGGAATACCTCTCTGGCACACCTGCAGAACACATGTTGCCCACGTTTTTTGACTGATACTCTTTTTTTAAGTTTTTATTTATTTATTTAAATAATCTCTACACCCAGTGTGGGGCTCAAACTCACAATCCCCAGATCAAGAGTGGCATGCTCTTCTGACTGAGCCAGCCAGACACACGAAGAAATTGTCTTTCAATCCTACAGCTTGTTACAAGAATGTCTAAAATGTTTATGTCAAATGTCAAGTTTGGGGAAACCTTATCGAGTTTCTTTCCTAAGAGGGCAGTAGGATTACAGGGTCTTTTCATACATGCTTTGAGCCCCTGCCAGGACTTTTCAAAAAAGGGTCCCTTGAAGATGGAGCTTCATTAGTTTCAGGGTGGCAGATTTGCTTCTCTGCTGAAGCCAGACTTTTGGGGTCCCCGCCCAATGGGGCACCGGTCCCCCTTAACACGTGCTGTTTTCAGTGGACTTGTGCCATCGCTGTTCCACGAGACCTTCAGATTCATGAGGACAAACTTTCGAGGATGCCATGCTCCGAAAACCCCTCATAACAAAGGGGCTTTAACTTAGCTTTCCCTCTGCATTCCACCCTCCCTTGGATTTGGGTCTGGAAATTCCTTTCTTCCTTGCCGGAACTTGCATGGTTTTAAGAAAATTTTAAGTGATGCTTTTCCAGAATGTTCAGGGTTTTTCAGCTCGAGGGTGAGTCACACTGAATCTCCAGGACTAGTCCCCCCTTCTCTTTTTAAAAAATATTTCTTGGGCACCTGCGTGGCTCAGTCGGTTACGCATCTCCCTTCGGCTCAGGTCGTGATCCCGGGGTCCTGGGATCCAGCCCCGCATCAGGCTCCTTGCTCAGTGGGGAGCTTGCTTCTCCCTCTGCCTCCCGCTCTCCCTGCTTGTGCTCTCTCTCTCTTTCTTTCTGGCAAATAAATGAAATCTTTAAAAAATATGTATTTCTTATTACAAGACAGCAATCTTTTATTGAAGCTTTTTTTTGTCTAAAACTATGCACGAAGAGATTAATCTTTTGTTCATATTAACATAAGTCGAACATCACTATTCCAAACCAGTATTATTTACAAAAATGAGCCTTTCGTTACTTTCTTGCCAGGTTCACGAGGACTAAATCTTAAGCCGACTTCAACATAGCTTTTAGAATCTTCCTGCCATCCAATACCCAGCAACACTTCTAGGGTAGGGGACAGCCTTTTCATAGAGATAGCAACATTCATTGTTCACTGGGACCGTAGAACCGCAAGTGAACAACAATAAAATGAAATCATTCCAAACAATTCCCATTCGTCTTTCAAAAGCATGCTTCGTCTAAATCTCCCTTTCTATACAGACTGGGGGAGAGAGACCCCAGAGAGTATAGTTATGTTAATTAAATTCACCGCTTTAAACAGTGAACAAGACAGTTTAGTGTGTGTATGGGCGAGCTTGCCATGGACACCAGCAGATAATAAAGAAAACTTCAAACCCAGAATAACATGTACCCCGACAACTGGACGGCTCCAATCCATACTTTTAATCTGGATCACAGTGAAATTGTTTGCTTTCCAGTTAAAGATATTGCCAAAATCTTTCAAAGCAGATTTCTGCTTAGAAATTCAAATGAAAATGTTAAATAATAAAAAATGCTGGCTTATTATATAGTTTCTGACAGGCTCCAATATCCTGGGTGCCAGAAGGTAATTCTATCTCTGTTGCTAGTAAAAAGAGGAATCTTGTATACACTAAAAATGTGATATTACAAGATTCTAGTGTCACCTGTCAAAACACGAATATCTAAAAAAAAAAAGGAATATCTAGAATGCAAATTTCAGTAAGCACTCGAGATGAAGGGCAATCAGAATACAAAAGCAGGCAAAATCCACATAAATTAACTCCTACTAATCTGAGAAATCAATGTAATGTATATGTAAATTGAAAAACACTGTCTAGCTAGTCATTAGTTTCTAACTAAATTATGACAGGTCGTTTCAGCATATATGTTCTCTTCCTGTGATATTTGTTTGTTCTGGCAAGACTCCAAGAAGCACTGGCCCCTGAAAACAGCTCAGCAAAAGACAGCTCTGAGGCAATTGCTTCAGATTTGCCAGTCCCAAGTCTGCAGTCATCACTAAGTCCCAAGACTGCAGTCATCACTAACAGGACAAGCACCAGAATGTAGATGTTCTTGTGAGATTTTTTTTCTGCCAGTGAAGCAGCTTGCAGTAACTGACCAGTGACTTTGTCTGCATGCAACTTGGAACTTTCCTCATTGGCTTCTCTGCTGTCACTGGGTCACCTTGGTCATGGATCATCATGGCCAAATCTTTTTTTTTTTAACATTTTATTTGAGAGAGAGAGGGAGCATGAGCGGGGGGAGAGGCAGAGGGAGAAGCAGGCTCCCCGCTGAGCAGGGAGCCCGATGCAGGACTGGATCCCAGGACCCCGGGATCATGACCCGAGCCGAAGGCAGATGCTTAACCGACTGAGCCACCCAGGCGCCCCTATCATGGCCAAATCTTTAGACATCCGATGGACATCCAAAATATCAGCCTGCAGCTGCCAAATTCCCCTTCCTCACTCTTTAGTAAGTTCTGGATCCTGCTCTGTGATGGCCATCTCATCCTCCTGGCTCTGCATCTGGTTCCACTCCTCATGGCTGTGAAATGAGGGGAGCTGCTCTCTCTTTGCCTCTCCTCCACAGAGAGAGGAGATCCATCCCTCGCTCTGGCAATAAGCTCCTTTTCCTTTTCAGACACTCTTCCCTGCACAGCCTGGAAATCCTTTACAGCCCAGAGAGGTCATTCAGGAGGCCATCTTTCTGAAGTTCCAGTTTAGTGATTCATTTGTTTCCTTGGCATTTGTGGAATATTGCAACTGTTGCAGATTTTCCTCTGGTTGCTTGAGTCCCGCTTGCTTCCTAGTTGGCTCATCAGATTCTTTATCTGAGTAGCGGCTCGGCAGATCGGCTGGATGTTTCTGCCGTGCGTCTGGATGACTGTTGAAATCCTGGAGCCTGAGGCTCAGAGGGCTCCAGGTTTGGTACATGTCTAAGAGACTGTAGGACATGGTGAGGAGCTAAAACCCACTGGCCCTGCACAGCATTCCCTGAAGCAGCCCTGGGACTGGATGCACAGGCTGCTGGGGAACTGGGAAGAGAAAGGGCTGCGGGAAGGGGTTGAGGCTGCCTGCACACTCCGTTTCTCTTTTCCAGCTGCTCTGGCCCTCCGCTGACCTCACTCTTGATATAAACATCATTTGGAAGGCGATCACGTCCAGATTCACATCTGGACAAGCACCCCAGCCTCCAGGGGGCCTCGGTATTCTCACCTGCTGTGTCAGATACAGAGGCGAGCCAGGATAATTTCTCAGCCCCCACTTCACCTCCCATGGCCCGTGCTGACTAAGTTCCCCTTCTGTGGTGACCACAGCTCGGTGACACACGGCTTCCTGTTGGGGCTTCCTTGGCCTCACCCTCCATTCGGGCCATTTCCTTCCCTGACAGAGGGACCCGAACCCAGGCTCCTGCCCTGGCCGGTGCAGACATGGTGCCCCTGCTGCTGCTGCCCCTGCTGTGGGGGGGTAAGTGGGCCAAGGGAGGGGGGCTGGCTGGGCACAGGTGGGAGTGGGCTGGAGCCGCAGCTGAGCCTCCGTGTCCCCCCAGGGTCCCTGCAGGAGGATCCAGGGTTTGAGCTCCGAGTGCAGGAATTGGTGACGGTGCAGGAGGGTCTGTGTGTCCACGTGCCCTGCTCCTTCTCCTACCCCTGGAGCTCGTGGCCTTCCCGTGAGAAGCCCTACATGTACTGGTTCCGGAGTGGGGACAACCGTTATCCTGTGGCTACAAATGACCGAACGAAAATGGTGAAGATAGAGGCCCAGGGCCGATTCCACCTTATCGGGAACCCCTGGGACAACAACTGCTCCCTGAGAATCACAGAGGCCAGGAGGAGTGACCAGGGAGTCTACAAGTTCCGAATGGAGAGAGACTACGTGAGATATAGTTACAAAGATAAGAAGCTGACGGTGCAGGTGGCAGGTCCGGCAGGGGCCCCAGAAGAGGGCTCTGGGACGTGGAAACCCCCCTCATAGAACAGGAACCGGACACTGGAACATTCCTTGCTCC
>NW_022590342.1:0-16306 GCF_004348235.1 Phoca vitulina | reverse complement strand
CATAGATCAATGGAACAGAATAGAGAGCCCAGAAATGGACCCTCAACTCTATGGGCAACTAATCTTTGACAAAGCAGGAAAGAATGTCCAATGGAAAAAAGACAGTCTCTTCAACAAATGGTGTTGGGAAAATTGGACAGCCACATGCAGAAGAATGAAACTGGACCATTTCCTTACACCACACACAAAAATAGACTCAAAATGGTTGAAAGACCTCAATGTGAGACAGGAGTCCATCAAAATCCTAGAAGAGAACACAGGCAGCAACCTCTTTGACCTCAGCTGCAGCAACTTCTTCCTAGAAACATCACCAAAGGCAAGGGAAGCAAGGGCAAAAGTGAACTATTGGGACTTCATCAAGATAAAAAGCTTTTGCACAGCAAAAGAAACAGTCAACAAAACCAAAAGACAACCAACAGAATGGGAGAAGGTATTTGCAAATGACATATCAGATAAAGGGCTAGTATCCAAAATCTGTAAAGAACTTATCAAACTCAACACCCAAAGAACAAATACTCCAATCAAGAAATGGGCAGAAGACATGAACAGACATTTCTGCAAAGAAGACATCCAAATGGCCAACAGACACATGAAAAAGTGCTCAACATCGCTCAGCATCAGGGAAATCCAAATCAAAACCTCAATGAGATACCACCTCACACCAGTCAGAATGGCTAAAATTAACAAGTCAGGAAATGACAGATGTTGGCGGGGATGCAGAGAAAGGGGAACCCTCCTACACTGTTGGTGGGAATGCAAGCTGGTGCAGCCACTCTGGAAAACAGTATGGAGGTTCCTCAAAAAGTTGAAAATAGAGCTACCATACAACATTGCACTACTGGGTATTTACCCCAAAGATACAAAATAGGGATCCGAAGGGGTACGTGCACCCCGATGTTTATAGCAGCAATGTCCACAATAGCCAAACTGTGGAAAGAGCCAAGATGTCCATCGACAGATGAAGGGATAAACAAGAGGTGGTATATATATACAATGGAATATTAATCAAAAGGAATGAAATCTTGCCATTTGCAACGACGTGGATGGAACTGGAGGATATTATGCTGAGCGAAATAAGTCAAACAGAGAAAGACGTGTATCATATGACCTCACTGATATGAGGAATTCTTAATCTCAGGAAACACACTGAAGGTTGCTGGAGTGGGGGGGGGGGGGGGGGGGGGGGTGACTGGGTGATAGACACTGGGGAGGGTATGTGCTCTGGTAAGCACTGTGAATTGTGCAAGACTTTGAATCTCAGATCTGTACCTCTGAAACAAATAATGCAATATATGTTAAGGAAAAAAAAAAGAAGAAGATAACAGGAGGGGAAGAATGAAGGGGGAGAAATTGGAGGGGGAGACGAACCATGAGAGACGATGGACACTGAAAAACAAACTGAGGGTTCTGGAGGGGAGGGGGGTGGGAGGATAGGTTAGCCTGGTGATGGGTATTAAAGAGGGCATGTTCTGCATGGAGCACTGGGTGTTATACACAAACAATGAATCATGGAACACTACATCTAAAATTTATGATGTAATGTATGGTGATTAATATAACAATAAAAAATTTAAAAATAAATAAACAAATCTCTTAGTTGCTTTACTTAACCCATTATCTTCCGAAATTAATTATTTAAATTATGCTTTTTCACAGTGATCTCCAAATCTCCTGAATTCGTCATTGTTTTTTTCTGCTATGAAATCTTTCTTCTCTTATAATCTTGCAGAACTGTACATCATTCCAGGAAAATATTGTCTTAATGAACTGTGGCATCCCTTATTGCATAGCGAATTAAACAAAAGTAGAAACAGACTAGACTTTAATTATAAGCTATGACACATCTTATTTTATTTTAGCATTTCAAAGATTATCATCCAATTATTTTCTTGCTTCCACTGTTTTGTTTTTTTTGTTTTTTGGGGTTTTTTTAGTGAGAAAATAGCTGATAATCTTATCTTGTCTTTATTAGCTCCTTGAAAGGTAATGTCTTTTTTTTCTGGCTGCCTTTAAGATTTTCTTTTTATCTGTGGTTTTCATAAGTTTTATCACCATTTGCCTAGGAATGTTTTTTGTTTTGTTTTGCGTTGAATTTATCCTATTTGGACATTTCTTGCCTTGATATTTTTCATCAATTTTGGAAATTTCTTCTATACTATCTCTTTATTATTTCTTCCTCATCTTCACTCTGATCTTTCTCCTTTAGATCAGATCCTCATTATCAATATGAACTCTTTCAAAAGCCTTCTAACTTTCCTCCCTGCCTCTAGTCTGTAAATATATCTCCCTCACATAATCATACTACTTTCACAATTAAAACACTCAGTGCCTGTAAGATAAAGTCTAAAGTTCTCAATAAATGTATCTATAAGGCCCTCATGATATAAAATGCCTAGCACTAATGGAGAAATAACAGACCAATTCTTCAGAGTTGAAAGATAAGAGCACTTAAAGTATAAAATGGCAGGCTGAATTATTGTAATTAAGATCCCCACCTAGAGAAGATCATAAAAGCTTCAAAGATTAAAACAGGTTATCTAAAAAAGAGTGAGAATGGGTTGACTTAGACTTACCACCAACACTGAATACTAAGAAAATAGATCAATGTCTTCTACTTTACATAGAAAATTTTTTGACTCTAGAATGATGTACCCAGTCCAATCTCTCCACCTCTGTCTTCCCCACACACACACACACACACAGAGAAAGAGAGAGAGCAGAATAAAGGCTTTTGCCTATATGATATGTACTTATCACAAACCTTTCCTTAGTTGCTTTATGATGGTGACTAGAAAAATAAAGGACAAAAAAAGAGAGAGAAAGAGGAAGAGGAGAGATAGGATTTAGAAACTGTAGATTCCACCCAGGAAAGCACTGGAGGAAATGACTGGAGAGAGGCTGTACCTCAGTCCTAGAAAGCAATTGATTCAGACAAGAGTGGGATAATCTATGGTTCCAGGAGGAAGGCATTTGGGAAAAGATACCAGTTTGAGAAGATATGGGGAGAATATGTGAAAATGCATATCACCTTTTTTAAAACAAGAAAAGTCAATTGCTAACCCAAAGCATGGGTTGGGCATGGAGATAAAGCTGTGTGAAAAGCCATGACTCAAATGTGGAGAAAATACATCTTTGGCATGTTTTTAAGTAATTGATAGTTAAAAGAGAATCCATTTCATAATAGCACAGTACATGACCAGCATAGTCATAGAAATGTAAACTTTCAGAGTCAATTAATGCAGAAAGAGTGCAAACCTTGATTGCATGTCTCATATCAAATTACAAATGATAAGAATCATAACAAAATAAAAATAATAGGGTAGTTGATAAGTGGTGGAGAATGATAAAGTCAAAAGATGGAGGAAACCATAGAGGTGATACTATCTCCTCTTAACAATGTATCAGGTCATTATTTATTATCACAAAAGTAGCCTATAGAAGTAATAAAATGATAAGTAACTCTAAAAGACACTAAGGAGGTCTAATTGTAATTTAGTAATATGGAAGAACCACCAAAAGAAATGGAAGCAAAATATTCAAAAGAGCTTGCCCATAGGAAGCAAATTAGCTGTTGAATAGAATGATCCTGTTTCTTTGATTATAAAATCTTCTAAATCATTTTAGTATTGTTACATGTCCATGTATACCATTTATAGTTATATTCTAGATTTTTTTGAAGAGAGATCTTAGTAGCATTAGGCTTTCCAGAAAGCCTCCCCTAAATCTGAAGATCCAAGTGGTTTTCCTCTGTGTTTCCATAGTACCCAATGCATACCCTCTAATGTGGTACTAATTTTACTGTACACATATGACTATGTGTTCATCTCCTCCACTATAATCTGAGTTCTTTTAGAGAAGGAACAAAATTTAATTCATCCTCTACATTCACCATCTGGTACATTATCTGGTGCAGAGTAGGTAATGATTATATGTTTGCTTAATGAATAAACAATCGACCATATTGGGTAATCTATTTTTTTAAGTAAGCTCTACACCTAACATGGGGCTTGAACTCACAACTCCAAGTTCAAGAGTCACATGCTCTACTGACTGAGCCACCCAAGCGCCCCCATATTGGGTAATCTATATTAAAGTCAATATTTCAATCCATGTATGGGAATTAATATAGATATTCATGAGATACTGAATTCCTTCCTTACCTCACTGCATATTTTAACTTCATAATGACAGTAAATGGAATAGAGATCATGTTAAGCCACATGTTTCCAAACCATTAGCATTTAACAGACACTGCAAAAAAAACTTTAATCATAATGTAATATTCAAAATTCTCACACCTACAATTTAAAAATAAATCAAGGGGCGCCTGGGTGGCTCAGTCGTTAAGCATCTGCCTTTGGCTCAGGTCATGATCCCGGGGTCCTGGGATTGAGCCCCTCATCAGGCTCCCTGCTCTGCGGGGAGCCTGCTTCTCCCTCTCCCACTCCCCCTGCTTGTGTTCCCTCACTGTGTCTCTCTCTGTCAAAAAATCTTTAAAAAATAAATAAATAAATAAATAAATAAATAAATAAATAAATAAATCAAAAGTTGGTTCTAAGCCTACCTCGTTTTAAATCAACTTACTAAGTTCAAAAATGTTAATATCCCTCACTAACTCACAGCATGCCACTATCAGCCTTAATTTGGTATTATTTCACAGAAATGTTGCAATTACAATTTAGTCCACATTGATCAGCTAAAGTTAAAGGGCAAAATTAATTAATGGAAATAGTAAAGGGCAAAAAATTAATATGATGACACATCTAAAATGCTGAGAGTAAGAGAGGCACTGTTATTTTGAGATTATCCACATTGATTTGCAAAAGAAGAGAAGGAGAAATCTGTGAATAAAACTGAATATCAACACACTAAATTGTATGTCAGCATTTTAAAAAATAATTACAAAAAATGACAGCCACATTATAGATTTGAAACTTCTGACTAATAGACCTAACAATGACTAATGACATTACAAATAAGCTGTGAAGAAAATGTACAGCAGCTGCATTAAAACCATGCCTTCCAAGTTGATGTGTGGATTTATATCAAAACCTCATATAAAAAATATGACTCATTTTTACTAAAATGTATGAAAAGTTTTAGATATTATATAAAGTATGTAATATTTTTTAAGTTTTCAAGATTTTCTTGTAATAGTTATTTTGAATACTTAAGGAAAAGTATAATATTCAAACAATTAATTCAACATACTTGTAGAATATATGAGGACTTTAGATCAATCAAAGGTAAGTAGTTGGTGACAATGAATATTCTTACCTTTTGGTGGGGGTTGGGGGTTGTGTGACTTTCAGAATCCCAACATAAATCAAATCAGAAATAAAATCAGAGTATCACATTTGCTATTTATATACCTCCATCACTTACATCTCACTTTACTCTTGAGAATAAATTTCAGAGTTAGACCTGGCGGGTGTTTTGAACTCCATTTCAGATAGAAGGAACATGAGAGAGATTAGAATGAGAAGCCCTACATCACACAGTTATTAAGTAACAGAATGGACTCTAGGATTGAGTCTTCTGATACTCAATGGTCTTTCCACTAAATGCTGGTTCCCGGTCCTTGTCAGCTACTAAAACACGCATACCCTATCAGGTCTCAATTAAGAGTCATTTTGTAGGGCGTCTGGGTTAGTTAAGCGTCTGCCTTCGGCTCAGGTCATGATCCCAGGGTCCTGGGATCGAGTCCCACATCAGCTTCCTTGCTCAGCAGACAGTCTGCTTCTCCCTCTCCCTTTGCTCCTCCCCATGCTCCTGCTCTCTCTCTCTCTGTCAAATAAATAAAATCTTTAAAAAAAGAGTCATTTTGTAAAATACTGAAATCTGTGTTGAGCCATTTTCAACCTAAGTAATTTTTAAAGCCTCTTTCATTTCTCCATCCCAAGAAATGGCTCACCACAAGTACAGTAAATGGGAGAAATGATAGAAGCTTCATATAACAGCTACAGCAATATTTTACACTTGCCTAATAAAGCAGTTAGGAATGATAGTGAGGTCTAATAAGTTATGAAAGAAGTTTAAGAAACACATTTTTATAAGCTACACTTAGCTACCTACAATATCTTTGTTTAAAATGTTCTTTTTGATCAATTTGAGGAAACACAAATGTAACTCTGTGTTATTTTAAAATTTAGCAAGTGTGTGTGTGTGTGTCTGTCTGTATGTCTATCTTTTGGCTGTATTTACTTGACTTGGTTATAGTTATATCTCTTTGAAAGAACATATTTGGCTTTTACCTTAGAACATTTTTTTCTTTTTTTTTTAAGATTTTATTTATTTATTTGACAGAGAGAGACACAGCGAGAGAGGGAACACAAGTGAGGGAGAGGGAGAAGCAGGCTTCCTGCTGAGCAGGGAGCCCGATGTGGGGCTCGAACCCAGGACCCTGGGCGTGACCTGAGCCGAAGGCAGACGCTTAACGACTGAGCCACCCAGGCGCCCCTAGAACATTTTTTTTTCTAATTACATTCTAGGAATATTAGAACAAAACAAAACAAAATTAGTACTTCAAACTGAGTTGTAAGCTATCTGGTATCTTTGATTCAAGATGTTCAGTTACCCTAAGATCCATGTGACCCATGCCCGTAAGCAGGCAAACATCTAGACTATGTTTTCTCATCCCTATGGGCTTTAGTATTAATATTTCAGATCTATCGAGGCATTCCAAAATCATAAATGCACAATCCATATATGGTGAGCAGTAAAAACAGATGCTTTTCCGCATCTGGGGGATGGTTTGTAATAGAAAAATAGGAACCATTAGACGGAAAGTGTGTTCTTGTTTCCCAGAGTAAAGGTAGCAATTTGATAGAAAAACAAGACTTCTGACCTGAAACAATGAAATTTCCTAGTGGAAATAAATAGCCCCTTCAATCATGTCAGAAGACAGTTTCAAAAGAACAAGCTATGCAATAATCAAAAAGCAGACAATGTGACTATCTCAAGAGAGATACTAGCACATGGTGTGAGTTCCATGGTAGAAGAATAGCAGCCATGGAAAGTCAGTGGTGGTTCAGGGTTTAGAATTGAAAGCAGAACAGGAGAGCAAATGTGACAGAAAGGCAGCCCAGGGCTTCTTAACACAAAGAAAATCCAAAAAGTACATTGTAAGTATGGTGTCCAGAGAGAACTGGGAGAATAGAGTTAGCATCAAGATTTAATAGTAATCAAAAAAAAAAAAAAAAGATTTAATAGTAATCAAATCATATCCCAGTCCTAGAGCACAGAGACATGGGTTTGACACCAATCTCCACCATCTATGCATGCTCTCAGATTAGTTACATAGACTCAGTTTTCTCACCTGTAGTCTAAGGTGAAAAATGACCAAAGAAATAATAAAAGCATTTACTTTATGGGTGCCATAGTTTAAAAAGAGATAACAAAACAGTTAATTAGCACAGGGCACTCAATAAAAGGCAGCTATTGGCATTATTAATAGAGCAGGAAATCACTGAGTCCCTTGTGACTTAATAACAAATATGACACAAGAAATCCAGGAAAAGGACAAAACATTGACTTAGTCACCCCTAAGTAGCGGTTGTAGCCATATGGTAGTGATTGAGAGCATGGATTTAGGAACCTTACTTACCAGGAAACGTAGGGCAAATTCCTTAATCTCTGTGTCTCAGTTTCCTCATCCATAGACAAAGGACTATAAAACAACAACAACATGGTATTATAGGCATAGAGTAAATTGGTCTTAAAGCTCTTAGAATAGTGACTGGCATTTATTGTCTTTAAGAAATATGTAAAGGATATCAATGCCTTCAAGAAGAGAAATTGGTGATCAAGATTAATGAATATTTTCTTAATTGTTATTCTTACTTAGCATACTTCATAAATTTATTTTTAGAGATTAGACACAGTGTGATTTATTTATTCTTTAGTATCTTTTCCATTACTTCTGGTGGAACTAAGACCATAATATATTTCTCCTAAGTATACCAGGCTATTTCACTAACATATTACCAAATACCTTTTTTCTTTTTTTAATTTTATTTTATTTAAATTCAATTAATTAACATATAGTGTATCATTAGTTTCAGAGATGGAGTTCAGTTATTCATCAGTTGCATATAACACCCAGTGCTCATTACATCATCTGCCCTTCTTAATGCCCATCACCCAGTTACTCCATCCCCCCACCCACCTCCCCGCCAGCAACCCTCAGTTTGTTTCCTATAGTTAAAAGTCTCTTAGGTTTGTCTCCCTCTCTGATTTCATCTTATTTTCCCTCCCTTCCTCTATGATCCTGTTTTGTTTCTTAAATTCCACATACGAGTGAAATCATATGATAATTGTCTTTCTCTGAATGACTTATTTCGCTTAGCATAATACCCTCTAGTTCCATCCACATCGCTGCAAATGGTAAGATTTCATTTTTTTGATGGTGAGTAGTATTCCATTGTATATATATACCACTTCTTCTTTATCCATTCATCTGTCAATGGACATCTGGGCTCTTTCCATAGTTTGGCTATTGTGGATATTGCTGCTATAAACATTGAGGTGCTGGTGCCTCTTCAGATCACTACATTTGTGTCCTTTGGGTAAATACCTAGTAGTGCAATTGCTGAGTCATAGGGTAGCTCTATTTTTAACTTTTTGAGGAACCTCCATACTGTTTTCCAGAGTGGCTATACTTCCCACCACAACATCCTTGCCAACATCTGTTGTTTCCTGACTTGTTCATTTTAGCCATTCTGACTGGTGTGAGGTGGTATCTCATTGTGGTTTTGATTTGGATTTCCCTGATGATGAGTGATGCTGAGCATTTTTTCATGTGTCTGTTGGTCATTTGTACGTCTTCCTTGGAGAAATGTCTGTTCATGTCTTCTGCCCATTTCTTGACTGGATTATTTGTTTTTTGGGTGTTGAGTTTGCTAAGTTCTTTATAGATCTTGGGTACTAACCCTTTATCTGATACGACATTTGCAAATATCTTCTTCCATTCTGTCGGTTGTCTGTCGGTTTTTTCGACTGTTTCCTTTACTGTGCGAAAGCTTTTTATCTTGATGAAGTCCCAATGGTTCATTTTTGCTTTTGTTTCCCACCTAAGACCTTAAAAAAAAATTAAGTAATCTCTACACCCAACGTGGGTCTCAAACTCATGACCCCAAAATCAAGAGTCCCATGTTCTTCCCACTGAGCCAGCCAGGCACCCCAATTTTTTTTTTGCATTACTATAAATAATTTAAGGCAAACCCATAGGCCTTTCTTTTCAAACATGTGCTCTGCTGGAAGCTTCCTTAAATTTCCTCCATGATTATAACTTGCCTGCATTATAAGCATCAAAGTCCCTCTTACTGTCAAACTGCAGTCTATCAACACTTTGGTAGTTGGTACATCACTTAGAAGGCCCCAACCAGTAAGTTTTTAAATAGAATACAATATAATAGAAAATATCAAAGTGCATCACAAGGGTATAATTACATAAATCTTTTGTTTCAGTTGCACAGGTGTGTGTATGTAGACCCACACATTTGTGATCTGGTTCATGATGTAAACTGTGTTTCTTATTACGTTGGTCTCATAAACTGAATATGGAAGTTTCCCTTCCTCTCCTATTTTTTGGAAAAGTTTGAGAAGAGTAGGTAGTTATCTCTTTAAGTGTTTGGTAGAGTTCACTTGTGAAGCTGTGTGGTCCTGGACTTTTTATTTGTTGAGAGTTTTTTGATTACTGATTCAATTTCATTGCTAGTAAGCAGTCAATTCAAATCTTCCATTTCTTCCTGATTCAGTTTTGGTAGATTTTATGTTTCCAGGAATTTATCCATTTCTTCTAGGTTGTCCAGTTTGTTGGCATATGTGTTTTTCTCACTATGGTTTGAGGGAAGAGCATTTTCTCTAAGAGAGATAGTAACATTGAAATCTTAACCCAAGTGGAATTAGCTTACCAAAGTAGTTAATGGATGACTCAGTAGGAATGAACCCCTCACATGCAGTTTTTAATGAAGGAAACCTGAGAGATGAGAAAATTATGATACATGGGTATGCCCCATGAAATTGGGAGGAAGACTGCAATGGCAACATGGAACAACCATGAGGCAGCACAGGGTGCTGAGTTGAGTCGAGGAAGCTAATAGTCATAGAGAGAAATAATGATTGGAGTGAATAATAAATTTCAACTTCGTTTTACAACTTTATCCAGGGATCCTTCCTCCATGCCTACCTCTGTACATCTAGATATAAAACAAAGATATTAATTCCTGCCCTTTCTTCCCTCATAGGTGTACCAGTGGATCCAGGAACTATGGATATGCTTTGAGTTTGTCAAAATAAATCATTGCAATGACAGTTACCTTCAGCCCACCAGGAGCTAGAGATTATGATCACCTGACTTCCCCCTAACACTTTATAAAGTATAGCCTTGAGATTATCACAATACCAGTTTTTTAAAAAGGCTTGTAACATATTAATCTATTCTAAGAATTTACCACAGTACATGGCAGGTCATCAATATGTGCTTTTTACTTTTCACTCCTCCCTGATATACTCTTTTCCCTTCTTACAAGCTTAAATTCCAAGACCAGTCATTACAATAACTTCTTCATTTATTCCAATTCCTTTTCCTCCCTCACTTCATATTCATTTTGGCTGAATCACAATGTTGGTCATATATGCTTTTCTGGAACTCCTGCAACTAACATGACTGGAGAAAACATACAGCATGTAAACTGGTCTCATTTAATGAAATCATGAACGTGAATCTCAGGTAGGACCATAATGCTGCCTGGAAATCATGTACATATGCCTAGTCAGTTTGCTCTCCAGCTCTCCTGAATAAGTATTTCATACCTTATCCTTCCTCCTCGCACTCACACACTTCCACTATCAGTCTTAGCTGACTTTGCTTCTTAGTTCGTTGAGAGAACTGAAGCAATCAGAGGAGAATATCCACAACTTTCTCTACCCGTGTACTTTGCTGTTCTTCCTAGAATGAAAGATGGCTATTGCTACTCCTATCTAAGTGCAACCCTTCCCATCTTGGGCTCTTGATCTCATCTCACTTCCCCATTCAAGGACATGCCTGTAGCAATTCTTTCCTTTTTCTCCTATATCATCAAATTCTCTCTCTCTACTGGATCACTTCCATCAGCAATTAAACATAGCTTTTCTTTTTAAAAACAAACAATCAAAAACACTCTCTCAGATCCACATTCCCCTAATGCCTCTTCTATCATTTCTCTTTTAGCAAAACTGCTCAATAAATTGTCTATGCTCTATCTCAAATTCTTCTATTTCCATTCATTTTTAATCATCACTCAAGAGACTTTCATCTCCGCCGTTCTAATGAATCTGTTCCCCTCATGGCCACCAATGACTTCTATTGTGCTAAGTCAAAACAATTTTCTGTCTTTATCTTACTGGGACCATCAGCAGCACTTGATACAATTGACCACCCACACTCCTTTTCTTGGCTTCTAAGTCACTGTGTACTCTTGGTTTTTATCTAACCTCAGCTATTGCTTTTTCTCACTCTACCATTCATTCTCCCCTTCTTCCCAACCTCTTACTATTAGAGTCTGTGGGACTCAGTTCTTGGTCTTCTTCTCTATTTACTACTCCCTTTGTGATCTCATCTAGCCTTACTGGCTTCTATTTGTGCTAGAAACTCACAAATGTGTATCTCCAGCCCAGAACTAATTATGAACTCCAGACTCACATATCTGTTATTTGACATTTCTACTTGGATGTCAACTACACATCTTAAACTTAACATAACCAAAGCCAATTATCTGATGTCATGTCCAAACCTGATGCCCCCAAAGTCTCATTTTCAGTAAACTGAAACTCTATAGTTTTCCCACTGTTCAAGCCAAAATTTTCTAATCAATGTTGACAATGTTGACACCTTTCTTTCTTTCACATCTCATGTTTATCCCATCAGGCAAATCTATAGATTTCAAAATACCTACAAAACACAAACTTTTTTTTACCACTTCCACTGCTAGTGACCTAGTCCAAGATACCCATAACTCTCACCTGAAGTTTTGCAATATCTTCTAACTTGTCCACTAGCTTCCCACAATGATCCTCTATAATTTATTCTCAGTAGGGTAGCAGGAGGAACTATTTTAAAGTGTTAGATTATATTATTCATCTGCTCAAAATCCTCCACAATGGCCTCATCCATACATCAATTTTACTGATATTAAAGTTGAAGTCTTTACAATGACCTACAAGAGTCTACATAATACCCTGCCTTCCTTTGTCTCTCATCTCCTCAGTGTTTCTATTCAGCTACACAGATCTCCCTCTCCAATCTTGCTGTTGTTTACACATGCCACATGCTTCAATTTTATGGTCTTGCAAGGGCTATTCTTCCTGCCTGAAATACACTTCTCCCAGTTACCCACATGACTCATTCTAAATCCTTTAATGTCTGTTCAAATATCACTTTTTCTGTGATAGGCAAGATTCTAAGAAGTCCCCAAGATTTCTGCTCCCTGGAATACACACACTGTATAATTCCCTTCCCTTAAGTGTGGGTGGATTTGCGAATATAATGGAGTATCACTCATGATTGAGTTTTTAAGCAGTTGACTATCAGTTAATCAAGAGTGGTTATTCAGATTATGGGAGGTGGGCCTGATGTAACAAGCCTTTTAAAAAAAGTGAAGTGTCAAAGAGACGCTCTAGCTGGCCTCAAAGAAGATACAAACCACTGTGTTATGACTAATTGCCCATGGAGGTCACATGCCAATAAAATGTGGGTGGCCTCTAGGAGTTGAGAGTGACTTCAGTCAAGAGTTAGCAAGAAAACAGGCACTTCAGTCCTACAACCACCAGGAACTGAATTCTACCAACACCCCGAATGACCTGGGAAGATGACCATGAGTTGTGGATGAGATCCATGAGAACCAGAACAGTCAATACCTTGATTTCAGCCTTGTGAAGCTGTGAGCAAAGGATCCAGGTTGCCTGTGCCTGAACTCTTGACCTGACCCACAGAAAATATAAAGTAATAAACATGTGTTGTTTTAAGCCACTAAGTCTGTGGTAATTTTTTGACAGCAATAGAAATCTAATACAATCAGTGGTCTCTCCTGGCTAACCTACTGAAAATGTTAACCACTCTCTCTTACACTCCTTATCCCCTCTATTCTCCATTATATTTTTCATGACACTAATTTATTTTGTTTATTACCTCTCTCCAAATGGAACATAAGCTCCACAAAAAGCAAAGTTTCTTATCTGTCTTATTCACTATTTGTTCAACTGGCACATAGTAGAAGTTCAATAAATACATCTTGAATGAATGAATAAAACTGTTAGACACATGAACAAAGAGACTTAATAGGATTTCCTTCAGAATAATCAAATTAATCACTTATTTATTTACTTAACTTCTAAGACTATGTATCCAAAATCTCAGCTAAATTTGAAGTTTAGCTAACAAAACATATTAGTATTCAATTTACACTTACCTCTGGATGTGTAAAATATTATTTTTATTATTAAAAGCAATGAAAAATCTTTAAAATCATAAAGTTGAATACTATAAGTAATAATGCAAATGACAAACGTTTATTTTATGCTTACCATTTCCCTATTAATTGCATAAGTACCTTCTTTATAATTTTGTTATTTTATCCTCATAAAAACATATGAGATAGTTACCATTATTATTCTCATTTTACACTTAGTGAAACTAAAGAACAGAGAGGTTTAATAATTTACCCAAGGTCACATACCTAGAAAGTGATGGAATCAGATTCAAAGCCTGGCAGTGTAACCCTAGAGCTTCAGCTTTTTAGCCATCGTGCATTTAAACGTTGAGGTTTTAACCCCATTAAGTTTTGAACATCTGAATATACATAACACTTACATTTTTCCATAACCAAAAGTATAAAGTGAGAAGACCAATGAAAGATTGTAAAACATATTTAGGCTGGATGACAAAGGGTTAATATTCTTTATTAGAAAACCCTTAAAAGTTAATAACAAAAGCATGATATTTTAACAAAAAAATTAAAAAGACCAAACAGCACAAAAATAGACAAAAGACTTAAAGATAGATCACAGAAGAAGAAATAAAAAATGTGAATAACACTTGAAAAACTTCATTTAATCTTGTTGGTAGATAAAGAAATACACATTAAAACAAGTTTTAGATATTTTTTCCTCTTAAACTAACAAAAGAAGAGTTAGTATTTAATAATGGTTCAATAAGACAGATACTTTGATAGACTGCCAGTGTAAGATTCGTTAGTGCAATTCTAATGAAATACAACTGAACAATATGTGGCAACTGTCTTTTAAAAATTCATACCGTGAAACCCAAAAAATTCATCCCCTAAAAAAAATCTATAAAAAGGAAATAGAGTCATAGAAATATCTCGTCATTTTAATGATGAAAAAGAAGAAACAACCTAAATGTGATTCAATGGTTATACTATTTATTTCCAATCTATAAATTAATATAAACATGTTAATCCATAAGTTAATAGTAGTTTTCAAAAATGAAAACAGTGATGAGGAAATCCTCATGGTAAAACACTGAATGAAAAAAGGTGGAACACAAAGCATACACACAGGACAATCCAAATTATTTAAAATGTACTACATAGTATGGTATATTTATACATAGGAAAAGGCCTGGTTTTTAAAAATTATGTAAAATGATAACTGAAGTTACCTCTGGGTTTGTTTTAATAGGTGATTTATATTTACTTTCTTCTTTAAATATACTGGAAAATTTTATATAGCAAGTCTGTGTTAAGCTGAAATCGGAAATAAGCAAAAATTAAAGATTTTATAAAATACTTTATTAAAAAATATACACCTTTTTAAAATTTATTTTATTATGTTATGTTAATCACCATACATTACATCATTAGTTTCTGATGTAGTGTTCCATGACTCATTGTTTGCATATATCACCAAGTGTTCCATTCAATACGTGCTCTCTTTAATACCCATCACCAGGCTAAGCCATCCCCCCAACACCCTCCCCTCTAGAACCCTCAGTTTGCTTCTCAGAGTCCATAGTCTCTCATGGTTCATCTCCCCTTCCGATTCCCCCCCTTCATTTTTCCCTTCCTACTATCTTATTTTTTTTAACATACAATGTATCATTTCAAAGGTACACGTCTGTGATTCATCAGTCTTACACAATTCACAGCGTTCACCATAGCACATACCATCCCAATGTCCATCACCCAGCCACCCCATCCTTCCCAACCCCCACCACTCCAGCAACCCTCAGTTTGTTTCCTGAGATTAAGAATTCCTCATATCAGTGAGATCATATGAAACATGTCTTTCTCTGATTGACTTATTTCACTCAGCATAATACCCTCTAGTTCCAACCACGTCGTTGCAGATGGCAAGATTTCGTTGTTTTTTTTTTGATGGCTGCATAATATTCCATTGTATAATTATACCACATCTTCTTTATCCATTCATCTGTTGATGGACATCTTGGCTCTTTACATAGTTTGGCTATTGTGGACATTGCTGCTATAAACATTGGGGTACACGTACCCCTTCGGATCACTACATTTGTATCTTTGGGGTAAATACCCAGTAGTGCAATTGCTGGGTCATACGGTAGCTCTATTTTCAACTTTTTGAGGAACCTCCATACTGTTTTCCAGAGTGGCTGTACCAGCTTGCATTCCCACGAACAGTGCAGGAGGTCCCCCTTTCTCCGCATCCTCACCAACATCTGTTGTTTCCTGACTTGTTAATTTTAGCCATTCTGACTGGTGTGAGGTGATATCTCACTGAGGTTTTGATCTGGATTTCCCTGATGCTGAGCGATGTTGAGCACTTTTTCATGTGTCTGTTGGCCATTTGGATGTCTTCTTTGGAAAAATGCCTGTTCATGTCTGATATATCATTGGCAAATATCTTCTCCCATTCCGTCGGTTGTCTTTTGGTTTTGTTAACTGTTTCCTTTGCTGTGCAAAAAGCTTTTTATCTTGATGAAGTCCCAGTAATTCATTTTTGCCCTTGCTTCCCTTGCCTTTGGCGATGTTTCTAGGAAGAAGTTGCTGTGGCTGAGGTCAAAGAGGTAGCTGCCTGTGTTCTCTTCTAGGATTTTGATGGACTCCTGTCTCACATTTAGGTCTTTCATCCATTTTGAGTCTATTTTTGTGTGTGGTGTAAGGAAATGGTCCAGTTTCATTCTTCTGCATGTGGCTGTCCAATTTTCCCAACACCATTTGTTGAAGAGACTGTCTTTTTTCCATTGAACATTCTTTCCTTCTTGTTGAAGATTAGTTGACCATAGTGTTGAGGGTCCATTTCTGGGCTCTCTATTCTGTTCCATTGATCTATG
>NW_022590341.1:0-16326 GCF_004348235.1 Phoca vitulina | reverse complement strand
AGCCTCCTTTGCACCCCCAGAGTGATGCAAACGTCCCCGGGGGGGGGTGTGGCCCCCAAGTAAAGGCCAAGGATGCCTGGGAGAGTCCGAGACAGTGGGAGGACGGAGGTGCATTCTGGACTATAGGGCTGGGGGTGGGAGCAGGGAGCTCTCTCCTCACCACCTGCCCTCCCAGGCATCTCACTTACTAGGGCCTTGAGGGGGTTTTGTTCCTCCCGGGAATCCGTTAAAGTCGGATTGCCCTCCAGCTTGATGGGTCCCTACTGAGCCAAGCTGGGGACCTGGCTTTTGGGAATCCTGCAGAATGTGCACAGACGTGCACTGAGTCAGAGGGTCGTGGGCGTTCTGTTGCCTTGGCTGAGGCGGCAGTGGCGGCGCGGGTGGGGTCTGTGACTGCTCCGGGAGCTGCGGTCGGGGAGGCTGCGGTGGGGCGGGGGGCGCCTGCGGCTCTGGTGACGCTCCTGGTGGCCTCGGCGGCAGTGACAACTGCTGCTCCTGTTGAGACCCCCGAGGGGGCTGGGGTCTTTTCTCGGATTGGCCTTCCTCCTCTTGGAGTTTCTTCAGTTCCTGGCAAGAAGCCCCCCACAAGTGGCATCCTCCTCCCTCCCCACCCCGTCACCCATCTGCTGGGGACACTGCGGGGAGCAAGGCAAGCCATCAGTGGAGAGGCAGAGGTGGCTGGAAGGTCTCTGTTCCCTGGACATGGAGGCTGGGCTCCCTTCACCCACCGCAACACCCGAGAACTGTGTCTTTGGTGACAGTGCCCCCCTGGCACAGCCCCGGCCCAGGAAACAGCAGTCTCCGGGCACCTGCCTCCTACCTTGGGAGCTGTGCACTGAAAACAGTTTGCAGTGGGGGAAGAATAAAGAATACTTTCTTGCAAACCCTGGGAGACAGCATTGTCCAATAGAAATATAATGCATGCAACCAGTAATTTTAAAATCTTCTAGTAGCCACATAAAAAAGCAACAAGAAAACAGGTGAAACTGGGGTGCCTGGGTGGCTCAGTCGTTAAGCGTTTGCCTTCGGCTCAGGTCATGATCCCAGGGTCCTGAGATCGAGCCCCCACATCGGGCTCCCTGCTCGGTGGGAAGCCTGCTTCTCCCTCTCCCACTTCCCCTGCTTGTGTTCCCTCTCTCACTGTGTCTCTCTCTGTCAAATAAATAAATAAATTTTTTTTTTTTTTTAAAGATTTTTATTTATTTATTTAACAGAGATAGAGAGCACAAGTAGGCAGAGCGACAGACAGAGGGAGAGGGAGAAGCAGGCTCTCCGCCGAGCAAGGAGCCCGATGCGGGGCTCGATCCCAGGACCCTGGGATCATGACCCGAGCTGAAGGCAGCCGCTTAACCGACTGAGCCACTCAGGCGCCCCAATAAATAAAATATTTTAAAAAATAAAGTAACACTATAAAAAAAACAGGTGAAACTAATTTAATATATTTTGGTTAACCCAATACCTCCAAAACCTGTAATCAATATAAAAAAATATTAATGAGATAGTTTATATTCTCTGTTTTCGTACTAAGTGCAAAACACAGCATTTATTTTATATTTAACAGCACATCTTAATTTGGATACTACATTTTGATCAAAAATAATTGCCTTAGATTTAGATTTTATAAAATTTACAGTTGAAAAAGATTTACATATCCAAGTTGTTCTAAACATACTTCAAAGTTTTCCAATACATAAAAAGTATTTGTTTTTTAATGCAGATTTAAATTAATTAAATGTATATGAGATTTTAAATTCAGTTCCTCAGTCTCACTAGCCACATTTCAAGGACTCAGCAGCACACAGGCTGGTGGCCACCGTATTGGACAGTGCAGCTTTAAAATCTCTCAGGCCAGGGCTCCTGGGTGGCTCAGTTGTTGGGCGTCTGCCTTTGGCTCAGGTCATGATCCCAGGGTCCTGGGATCAAGCCCCACATCGGGCTCCCTGCTGGGTGGGGAGCCTGCTTCTTCCTCTCCCTCTGCTTGCCACTCCCCCTGCTTGTGCTCTCTCTCTCTCTCTGTGTCAAATAAATAAAATCTTTAAAAATAAAAATATAAATAAATAAATAAATAAAATCTCTCAGGCCTGACCCTCCCTGGATCCCCCACTAGGCCTCAGCCTAGTACAACAGCAAAGTTGAGTTACCCTAACACACACACACACACACACACACACACACACACACACAGAGTCCATCCAAGAGACTATCAAAGGAACCTTACTTTCTTCCTACCCCCAGCAAAAAACATTGGCCAGATAATAGCTTCCTAGGGATCTGTCTCCCCTCCACATTCCCTTCCAGCCCCCTGGAAGGACCCCGATGAGCCTGGACCTTCTCATGCACCTGCTCCTGCTGCTGCTGCTGTTTGGCCATCAGCCACCTCCTCCGGTCCAAAGCCATCTGCCTGCGCCGGGCCTCCCAGTGGTAAGCACTGCCCATGATGGTGGGGGTGACAGAAGGCCTCAGAAGGGGGTGGGGGCAGGCAGGGCCCAGGATGCTGCCCCCACCGCCTCTGTTTCCTCTCACCCCCACCCCACTGCCTGTAACCAGAACCACCTCACAATGGGAGGAGGGAGGACATCTTCCTAAGTTGCCTAGGGAATGCCTGTACACTACATTTCTCTCCAAGGCCCCGTGAAGGTAAAAGACACCTTTCCACCTTAGCTTTGAGTTTCCATGGGCCCCAGGGACAATTTCCAAGTCAGCTGGCTCTTCTCTCTGATTTCTTTCTCCCACCCTTCCCAGGATTCCAGCATCCTCATTTGGCCCTCTGCAGACCCCCATCTCCCCACCACCAAAGTTCTCTGGAGTTACCTTTCCCTCAGTCCTCTGTCTCCTCCTGCTATACTGAGTCAAGAGGAAAGAAAATAGCGGCGCCTGGGTGGCTCAGTCGTTAAGCGTCTGCCTTCGGCTCGGGTCGTGATCTCAGGGTCCTGGGATTGAGCCCCGCATCGGGCTCCCTGCTCAGTGGGAGCCTGCTTCTCCCTCTCCCACTCCCCCTGCTTGTGTTCCCTCTCTCACTGTGTCTCTCTCTGTCAAGTGAATAAATAAAATCTTTAAAAAAAAAAAAAAGAGGAAAGAAAATATAAAATCCAATGAACCCTCACTGGGGTGTGAGCCTCTGTGAAGACAGGGTGGCTAATTTGCCTGGGGATTCACAATGCTGGGCTCAAGCCTAGGGTCTATCTCTTCCTCTAACCTTGGAGACCCTACATAACCTCTCTGGGCCTCAGTCTCCTTGCCTGTAGAATGGGAAGGGTATTACTTGTTATCTCCTCCACAGGACTGGCATCAGGACCAAGTAGATTAATGGATGAGAAATGTACAAGACAAAGCAGAAAATTATCCAGCTGCAGGTTGATATTTTTTATTCTCCTACCTGATTTTCATCCCAGGTAGGTGGAATGGCCAGGGGAGGGGATCATTTCCTGCAATCCAGGAAGGCTTCTGGGGGCAGGGACTGGGTGGGCTATTGACTGCTAGGCTCCCTCCTACACCCACATGCCCTTACCCACAGATAACGATCTTTCTAGAAGCAGCAGAGCCTGAGTCCAGCTTCAGGTGTGGGGGCAGGGAAAGGGCAGGGGTGAAAAAGGTCTTCAAAGCCAGTCACAGCTTCAAACACTGTGCTGGTGGAAAGCAGGGTGCCGTGGGAAGGTGACAGTGGAGAGCAGCCCTTGTGCCAGAGAACACAAGGAGACAGGTTCCTGGAGAACCTGTCAATCTGGTCAGCTGCTTTAGTGGACGGAACCCGGGCTGTGGAGTCCAACACACTCGGGCTGAATCATGCTCGTGCCACCATTAGCTGGTGGTCCTTAGGTAGGTCACTCAGTGTCTCCGAGCCTTTCCGGTGACACTGTTTGTGTAGAGGCCACTTTTAGGCAACAGGCTTGAGCAATGGAATATAGAAAGGGCCGGTGGCCAGCCACCACCAAAGTGAATACCGACAGGCTCCTTGGGCAACCCACCTCAAACTCTCCATAGGCCCTACCTAACCGATCAGGCACAGTTACCAAAACATGGAAAATTCCATATGTCCCCATACCTCCTCACCTTCCCTCTTTAAATACAGCCCCACCCACTACCTCGTGGCAGACCAGACCGGCTCTCTTCTGCTCTCCTGCCCACGGCTCCCTGGCAGTATATTCAATCTCTTCTATCTCCTTTGTTCTGCCTGAGGTGAATCCTGTCACTGCCCGTGCCATCAGCCCCCACCCGATGGGGACGCCCCACAGTTAGGGGCCCCCATCCGATCGATAGGGAGAGAAGCCACATTTTGGAAGACGCCATGGGATGCTTGGAAAATGCCTGCCCTCACAGTGAGCGTGAGCCAATCCTCATGCCAGAGGAGGGATTTTCAAGGTGAATCGTGCCCTCCCCATCCCTTGCTCACACTGCCTCTCCCAACCCCCACCTCAGAATCTTTGTTGTGGAAGAAACAACAGTATATTTAGAAGCACGGGCCAGGTAAGTCCTGTGAAATACCAGCTGTATTATTTATTACATGTACAAATGTGGCCTAGTCGCTCTCTCTCTGATCAGTTTCCTCACCTGCAAAGTAGAGATAATAATACCTCTATTCAGAAAGTGTTGTGATAATTATAGGAAATAATCCATGTCAGGCACAGGATTCAATAAATAGAAGCTTTTACATCCCAATAAACCCATCGTAAGTTGAAAAAAATCTAGGTTGAAAATGCATTTAATACACCAGCCTATGAAACATCATAGTGTTACAGAACAATCTATCATAGCTGCTAATTCCAGAAACAAACGGGTGAGCCCTGAGGCTCTGTCGCGGCCAACTGCTCCGTCCTGGGGAAGCTGGATGGGGCTGGACAGATCAAAAGCATAGCTCCTGGCTGGGTTTCCCGACACTGCTACCAAGCAAAGTCAGATAAATTCTGCTGCTGCTGCTCAAAAAGCCAATAACTCAAGAGAGGAGGGTTTGGAAAAGAGAAAGGGAAAGATTTATTTCAGGTGGCAGCAGCTAAGGAAGGTGACAGGCTCAAGCCTTAACAATCGACCTCTCCAATGGCAAGATGGACAACTAGAGTTGTATAGAGGTTCAGGAGGGTACATGCAAGAGAAAAGGCAGGGAGCATATGATCATGGGGGGTTGGTATGTGTTCAGCCCATGATTATGGGCAGGGAAGGGAATGTGTGAAGTGTGGTCTTCTAGACATTCCATTGCCATCAGGGCTTCTGGTCCAGCGATGGGAACGTTCCAGTCATTGTCAATGCCTTAAGAAAATGCAATAAGAGGGCGCCTGGGTGGCTCAGTTGGTTAAGCGACTGCCTTCGGCTCAGGTCATGATCCTGGAGTCCCGGGATCGAGTCCCGCATCGGGCTACCTGCTCAGCAAGGAGTCTGCTTCTCCCTCTCCCGCTCTCCCCTCTTGTGCTCTTTCTCTCTCTCACTCTCTCTCTCAAATAAATAAATAAAATCTTAAAAAAAAAAAAAAAAAGAAAATGCGATAAGAAATAACCATTGGGGTCTGTGGTTGAGCAAGAGGGTTTGCTGACAATAGCTTAGCCTAGCCTACCTTAAATGTACTCAGAATGTTAGCTAGGATGCAAAGGAAACTTATTCAAATAAAGAGGCTGAAAGCCATCGGCAAAAAGGAGGAGGGGAAGAGACAAAAGCAGGGAAGGGATATGTTTTGTTTTGCAAGTCCAGAAGTTCCTGCCAAGGAGACACTTAGCCAGGTGTTTCACCTGATAGCCCCTTATGTGAGCCAGTTTGAGCTGGAATGGAGCTGACAACCTGGGAAGAAACCTCCCTGTCCTGAAGTTCCCGTTAGCTCATTTTAATAGTAAGATCTCCTCCTATGGGTGGAGTTCTCTGCCATTTTTTTAATATACCGTGTATGTACTAACATGCTGATGTGCTAGGCACACACAATTGAACTAAAGTGCTTACGTGAGGTCCCTGCCCCAGCCCCCTAATACACTGAATAAAAGCTTCCTAACAACCAACAAAACTAAAAGGCAGCCTACGGAATGGGAGAAGATATTTTCAAACAACATATGTGATAAAGGGTCAGTATCCAAAATCTACAAAGAACTTATCAAACCCAACGCCCAAAAAACAAATAACCCAGTTAAGAAATGGGCAGAAGACCTGAATAGACACTTTTCCAGAAAAGACATCCAGATGGCTAACAGACACATGAAAAATGCTCAACATCACTCATCATCAGGGAAATACAAATCGAAACCACGATGAGATACCATCTCACACCTGTCAGGATGGCTAAAATTAATAACACAAGAAGCAACAGGTGTCAGTGAGGATGAGGGAAAAGGGGAACCCTCTTGCACTGGTAGGAACGCAAACTGGTGCAGCCACTCTGGAGAACAGTATGGAGGTTCCTCACAATGTTAAAAATAGAACTACCTTACAATCCAGCAATTGCACTACTAGGTATTTACTCAAAGGATACAAAAATACAGATTCGAAGGGATACATGCACCCTGATGTTTATAGCAGCATTATCAATAATAACCAAACTATGGAGAGAGCCCAAATGTCCATCAACTGATGAATGGATACAGAAGATATGGTACACACACACACACACACACACACACACACTGGAATATTATTCAGCTGTCAAGAAGAATGAAGTATTGCCATATGCAACGACATGGATGGAGCTAGAATGTATTATGTTAAGTGAAATGTCAGAGAAAGAAAAGTGAGATATGAGTGAGATCATATGTGGAATTTAAGAAAGAAAATAGATGAACATACAGGAAGGGGGAAAACAAAAAAGGAGAGAGGGAAACAAGCCATAAGAGACTCTTTGGATTTCTTTTTTTGTATTATTTATTTATTTATAAGAATTTATTTATTTATTTATTTATTTATTTATTTGACAGATTGAGAGAGATCGCGAGAGCAGGAACACAAGCAGGGGGAGTGGGAGAGGGAGAAGCAGGCTCCCTGCTCAGCAGGGAGCCCGAGGCGGGACTCGATCCCAGGACCCTGGGATCATGACCTGAGCTGAAGGCAGACACTTAACGACTGAGCCAGGCGCCCCTCTTTGTTTTTTGTTTTTTTTTTTTAAGATTTTATTTATTTGAGAGAGAGACAGAGAGAGAGAGAGAGCATGAGCAGGGGGAGGGGCAGAGGGAGAAGCAGACTCCTCACTGAGTGGGGAGCCTGACATGGGGCTCGATCCCAGGATCCCGGGATCATGACCCGAGCTGAAGGCAGACGGTTAACCGACTGAGCCACCCAGGCGCCCAGGAGACTCTTAATGATAAAGAATAAACTGAGGGTTGATGGAGGGAGGTGGGTGGAGGATGGGCTAGATGAGTGGTGGGTATTAAGGAGGGGGCACTTGTTATGATAAGCGCTGGGTGTTACATGTAAGTGATGAATCACTGAATTCTACTCCAGAAACCAATATTGCACTGTATGTCAGCTACCTAAAATTTAAATTAAAAAAATAATAATAAAAATTTAGGGCACCTGCGTGGCTTAGTCGGTTAAGCATCTGCCTTCAGTTCAGGTCATGATCTCAAGGTCCTGGGATAGAGTCCCACACTGGGCTTCCTGCGCAGCGGGAGTCTGCTTCTCTCCCTCCCTCTGCCCCTCCCTCTCTCTCAAATAAATAAAATATGTATTTTTTAAAGATTATATTTATTTATTTGACAAAGACACAGCAAGAAAGGGAACACAAGCATTAGTCTACAGTTGGGCAAAATCATCTAACAGAAAGCCCATTTGATCATAAAGTGTTGAATGTCTCGTGTAATTTATTGAATACTGTACTTAAAGTGAGAAGCAGGATGGTCATACAGGAACAGAATGGTTGTCAGTTGTTTACCTTCGAGATCCCGTGGTTAACTAGGGGCTGTGGCTGCCTCTGCCCAGCATCATGAGAGAGAATTGTATCATATATTGCTGGCCCAAGGAAAGATCCAAATTCAAAATTCAAAGTACAATTTCTACTGAAGGCCTGCCATTTCACACCATGGTAAAGTCAAGAAAATGTAAATTGTACCATCATAAGTTGGGGACCATCTGTATAGTATTTCATAAATTTAAGATGTTATCAATTGAGGTTTTATGGACTTGTGAAGGGAAGAAAGAAAGAAAAATGTGCAGCCATGTGTGAAAGAAAGAAAGAAGGAAGGAAGGAAGGAATGAAGGGAAAGAAAAAGAAAGAAAGGCACCTGGGTGACTCAAGAAAGAAAAAAGAAAGAAAGGCACCTGGGTGGCTCAAGAAAAAGAAAGAAAGAAAAGAAAGAAAGAAAAGAAAGAAAGAAAGAAAGAAAGAAAGAAAGAAAGAAAGAAAGAAAGAAAAGAAAGAAAGAAGAAAGAAAGAAAAAGAAAGAAAGGCACCTGGGTGGCTCAAGAAAGAAAGAAAAGAAAGAAGAAAGAAAGAAAAAGAAGGAAAGGCACCTGGGTGGCTCAAGAAAGAAAGAAAGAAAGAAAGAAAGAAAGAAAGAAAGAAAGAAAGAAAGAAAGAAAGAAAGAAAGAAAGAAAGAAAGAAAGAAAGAAAGGAAGGAAAGGAAAGAAGGAAGGAAGGAAGGAAGAAAGAAAGAAAGAAAGAAAAAGAAAGAAAGAAAAAAGAAAGAAGGAAGGAAGGAAGGAAAGAAAGAAAGAAAGAAAGAAAGAAAGAGAAAGAAAGAAAAAAAAGAGAAAGAAAGAGAAAGAAAAAGAAAGAAAGGCACCTGGGTGGCTCAAGAAAGAGAAAGAAAAGAAAAAGAAAGAAAGAAAGAAAGGCACCTGGGTGGCTCAAGAAAAAGAAAGAAAGAAAGAAAAGAAAGAAAGAAAGGAAAGAAAGAAGAAAGAAAGAAAAAGAAAGAAAGGCACCTGGGTGGCTCAAGAAAGAAAGAAAGAAAAGAAAGAAAGAAAGAAAGAAAGAAAGAAAGAAAGAAAGAAAGAAAAAGAAAGAAAGAAAGAAAGAAAGAAAGAAAGAAAGAAAGAAAGAAAGAAAGAAGAAAGAAAGAAAGAAAGAAAAAAGAAGGAAGGAAGGAAAGAAAGAAAGAAAGAAAAAGAAAGGCACCTGGGTGGCCCAGATGGTCAGATGGTTGGGTGTCTGCCTTTTGCTCAGGTCATAAGCCCACGGTCCTGGGATCGAGCCCCACATTGGGCTCCCAGCTTGGCAGGGAGTCTGCTTCTCCCTCTCCCTCTGCCTCTCCCCCTGCTTGTGCTCTCTCTGTCTCTCGCAAATGAATAAATAAAATCTTTAAAAAAAAAGGAAAGGAAAGGAAAAGAAAAAAGAAAAAGAAAGGTAAAAGAAGGATGCCTGGCTGGCTCAGTTAAAAGAGCATGCCATTCTTTGTCCCAGAGTCGTGAGTTTGAGCCCCACATTGGGTGCAGAGACTACTTAAGTAAAGGAGGAAGGAAGGAAGGAAGGAAGGGAGGAAGGAAGGAAGGAAGGAAGGAAGGGAGGAAGGAAAGAAAGAAGGGAGGAAGGGAAGAAGGGAAGAAGGAAGGGAGGAAGGGAGAGGAAGGGAAGAAGGAAGGGTCCAAAATGGAGTCGCTTGCCCCCAAGACAGCAAATCAAGATTTAATTGCAGGAATGTGACTTTTAACCAGTCAGTCTGGAATTTTCTGATCAGCACCAGTAAGGTAGTCTTCATGATAGACTTCCAGCCTTTCCCCTCAAAGGAAGGTGACCATGCCTGAAACAATCCTTTCTTTTCTTTTGCTGATAACTTCCTTGTCCAGCCCCATTTCTGCCTATGAAAGTCTTCCATTTCATACAGCTCCTCAGAGCCCCTTTCTACTTGGCCAGATGGGATGCTATCTAACTCATGAATCAGTGAATAAGGCCAATTAGGTCTTCAAATTTACTCCATTGAATTTTTTTTTTTTAAACACATTTAGTGCCAGTGACAGAATCCAAGCAAACTTCAGACAGCATTTGGCGATGAGAAACAGGTGTGGTACCCTGTGAAGCTGGTGCGTTCGTTCTCTTTCTGGCCAGTTCTGAGGGCCGTGGGTAAATTCTAAGTCTGAACTCCACTCTCTTTGCATCAAGCCCTGACCTAACTGACTTTGCACAGATCCTTCTTTGGTTGGAAATCTTTGTCATTGGTTTTGTCCCAGATTCCATGCTGGGAACCGCTTGGTGACAGCTACAATTCCCCATTTAGAATCAGTCTGCAGCCCCCATTCTCTGGGTCTGCTGGCTCAGTCCTTTCCCCAGTCCCCAGATTCCTCACTGGGAACTGTTGATGGTTACCAGCTGGAGTCAGATTGGGTCCAACTTAAACTGAACTGGGTCCAGTAAGTAAAAGCTCTTGGTAATGGGAAACTTGGAAGCCAAAAGAGCCACAGATGGAGGGCATGGGTCGAGAATTTAAAAGCTGTTAGGGGGCGCCTTGGGTGGCTCAGTTGGTGGAGCATGCAACTCTTGATCTCGGGGTTGTAAGTTCGAGCCCCACGTTGGATGTAGAGATTACTTAAAATCTTTATTATTTTCTTTAAAGATTTTATTTATTTATTTGAGAGAGAGAGAGCACATGGGAGGGTCAGAGGGAGAAGCAGACTCCCTGCTGAGCAGGGAGCCCGATGTGGGACTCGATCCAGGGACTCCAGGATCATGACCTGAGCCGAAGGCAGTCGCTTAACCAACTGAGCCACCCAGGCGCCCGAGATTACTTAAAATCCTTAAAAAATAAAATAAAAGACTCCCAGGTTAAGATAAGTTGGTCATGGAATGGGTTAGATGGACACTAGGTCACCCACAAACCCCAAGGCGATTTCTGTGCAGAGTAAAACAGCATGCGTTCCCCAGGCCTGTAGCACATCACTCTTAGGTGTTAATCTGGCTCCAAGAGACCCAAAAAGACTTAATTAAAAGAAATAGAATATTTTATTTATTTATTTATTATTTATTTTAAGGTTTTTATTTAAATTCCAGTTAGTTAACAAAATAGTATCTTTTAAGTCTAAAGAGTTAAGTATGCCATCTTCCAGCACACCTGCTTATTTTTTGTCTAACAACTATAGTCCTGGAAGCTATAGATACCTACAAAAATGGCAAAAATCTTACAAAAAAGCTAGAATTACAGTGGCCATTATAGGGATCATTCCAATCAAACAAGATCATTTATTTAAGAAATGCACTTGATGGGGTGCCTGGGTGGCTCAGTCGGTTAAGCATCTGCCTTCAGCTCAGGTCATGATCCCAGGGTCCTGGGATTGAGCCTGAGTTGGGTTCTCTGCTCAGCAGGGAGTCGGCTTCTCCCTCTCTGTCTGCGCCTCCCCCTGCTCATGCTCTCTCTCTCTCTCTCTCTCTCAAATAAATAAATAAAAACTTAAAACAAAACAAAAAACAAAAGGCCAATGAAAAATTAAAGACCCAAGAGGTACCTAAAATAAAATACAATGAGATGAACATGACTCCTACTGCTGAGATCTTGCTTGCTTTACTGGCTAAACTGCCTTTCTACTCTGAAGAGACTATTAAAGTTACCTTTTAAAATAAAATTACTCAGGGGCGCCTGGGTGGCTCAGTCGTCAAGCGTCTGCCTTTGGCTCGGGCTATGATCCCAGTGTCCTGGGATCGAGCCCCACGTCGGGCTCCCTGCTTGGTGGGAAGCCTGCTTCTCCCTCTCCCACTCCTCCTGCTTGTGTTCCCTCTCTCGCCGTATCTCTTTCTGTCAAATAAATAAATAAAATCTTTTTTTTTTTTTTTTTTTTTTTAAAGATTTTTTTTTAATTTATTTGACAGCACAAGCAGAAGGAGAGAGAGGGAGAAGCAGGCTCCCTGCTGGGCAAGGAGCCTGATGTGGGACTCGATCCCAGGACCCTGGGATCATGACCTGGGCCGAAGGCAGCCGCTTAACCGACTGAGCCACCCAGGCGTCCCTAAATAAATAAAATCTTAAAAAAAAAAAAAAAAAAACTACCCAGGGTGCCTCGGTGGCTCAGTTGGTTAAGCTCAGGTCATGATCTCAGGTCCACCTTGGCTCCGCGCTCAGTGGGGTTTCTGCCTGAGATCCTCTCCCTCTGCACCCCCCCTTGTGTTCCTGCATTCTCTCTCTCAAATAAATAAAAATGAAATGAAACTACCCAAAGTGGCAGAAGATCTTCCTCAGCATCTGTCACTCCTTAGTCAAAGGTTGAACTTAGGGTCATAGTTAAAGAATTTCCAAAGCCTAGGGAGGACCCCCACAAGTTTTTTGAAGAATTTTTTCGGGGCGCCTGGGTGGCTCAGTCATTGGGCATCTGCCTTCGGCTCGGGTCATGATCCCAGAGTTCTGGGATCAAGCCCCACATCGGGCTCCCTGCTCAGCGGGAAGCCTGCTTCTCCCTCTCCCACTCCCCCTGCTTGTGTTCCCTCTCTCGCTGTGTCTCTCTCTGTCAAATAAATAAATAAATAAAAATCTTAAAAAAAAAAAAAAAAAAAGAAGAATTTTTTCATTATTGGGGCCTCTGACCCTAGGCTGCCAGGTACTTATCCCTTATGTACTTGTTGGTAGGACCCAGGTAAAGGCCAAAACTGGATGCAGGAAGCAAAATGGCAAAACCCCAAGGATGGTATTCAAGATCCTCAATCTTCAATATGTTCTCATAGATAGAAAAACTTGCGGGGCGCCTGGGTGGCTCAGTCGGTTAAGCGACTGCCTTCGGCTCGGGTCATGATCCTGGAGTCCCGGGATCGAGTCCCGCATCGGGCTCCCTGCTCAGTGGGGAGTCTGCTTCTCCCTCTGACCCTCCTCCCTCTCGTGCTCTCTGTCTCTCATTCTCTCTCTCGCAAATAAATAAATAAAATCTTTAAAAAAAAAAAAAAAGGAAAACTTGCAAAATAGCAACTGATCTTTGACAAGCCATTCCTAGAGTCTTCCCTGTTTGCACTGATGAGCCAATTATTCAAATATGCAAACATTGGCAACCAGCTGGCTCAGTCAGTGGAGCATCCAGACTCTTGATCTTGGGATTGTAGGTTTGAGCCTCACATTAGGTGTAGAGATTACTTAAAAAATATAAAATCTTAAAACAACAAATATGTGAACCAAAGAAAGAGGAATCTGTGGCCGACTTTAAAGCTGGTTTGGAAGCTCTCTTCCTAAGGTCACTCAACCTGCTCTAGTTGCCCTATTTGTAAGTGGATTATCTCCTGAGATTAGTGGATTGCTAAAAAGGCAGAATATATCATGGGAGGGCACCAATCTGACCAAACTCGTGACCATAACTGAGCATGTTGAAATAACTTTGGAACAAGACTGTAAACCAAGGCCCACCATGGTATTCACTTTACAGCTACAACAGCTCCAAGGCCAGGCATGCAAAATAACACCTTATCCTCCACCATGACACCCTCCTAGGACTCCACCATCAAAACACAGGCCCAAAGATTGATATCTCAGTTGTAATCAACTGGGATACTAGAAGAGATTGTCCTCAAAGGCCCTTTACAAATTCTGTAACATCAACTCAAATGCCCCTACATTTACCCTCAGACGAGGGCCCCCCATGAGCCCCTGCCAAAGTTGATGGGATTCTGAGGGATTCTCTATAAATTGCTATGTTACTCCCTTAAACAGCTAAGGGGAAACTATAATTAATTAATGGCGTTGTGCCATACGGTCTGAAATATTTACTGCTTATCCTCGCTGAAACCTGACAAGATATTTGAAAGGATTCAATAACACTATGATCAGAAATTTGGCCATATTGCAAGCCAATATTCAAAGCCTGATAGGAATTTTTTTTTTTAAGATTTTATTTATTTATTTGAGAGAGAAAGAATGAGACAGAGAGAGAGCATGAGAGGGGGAGGGTCAGAGGGAGAAGCAGACTCCCTGCTGAGCAGGGAGCCCGAGGCGGGACTCGATCCAAGGACTCCAGGATCATGACCTGAGCTGAAGGCAGTCGCCCAACCAACTAAGCCACCCAGGCACCCCTGATAGGAATTTTTTTAAGACCTTCTCCTCTAAGCTAAATGTACCCAGAGGGAAGAAAAACCTTCTAACAGTTGATAATCATTTAGGTGGCAACCTGTTCTTTAAGGAATTAAAGATAGCTGTCCTTGCTTTACGAATCTAGTCTTTTTTTTTTTTTTTTTTAAGATTTTTTATTTATTTATTTGAGAGAGAGAGAATGAGAGAGAGCAAGCACATGAGAGGGGGGAGGGTCAGAGGGAGAAGCAGACTCCCTGCCGAGCAGGGAGCCCGATGTGGGACTCGATCCCGGGACTCCAGGATCATGACCTGAGCCGAAGGCAGTCGCTTAACCAACTGAGCCACCCAGGCGCCCTACAAATCTAGTCTTTACAGGCTAGTTGCTAGATGGCTCCAGATGTTTCCAGAATTGTTATTCAAAGTCCAGATTTAGCTCAAAAGGTATGTGATTTATCTCAAAAGGTATGTAGGAGCTTGCATTTTTTTCCCTCTTTGCCTTTGAGATGTAAATGTTCTACCAGAGTAGACCATCTTCCTGATCTGCAAACTTCAGGGAGGTAATTCTTATCAAAAGAAAAAAAGGAGGAAAGGTCATTTGGAACTTGCTTTGTCAAGGACAAATATAAATCCTCAATGTCTTCCCCACAAATATTAATAGAAAAAATCCTTGTCACCTGAGGAGGTAACCTTAACTTCTTCCATTTATCAGAAAAACAACTTTAATCTGACTTTTATACGTTGTAATTTTTTTTTTTTTTTACTCTGCCCAGCTCAACATTTTTGTTTTTTTTTAAGTAAACTCTACCCCCAACCTGGGACTTGAAAAAAAATGACCCCAAGATCAAGAGTCACATGCTCTACCAACTGAGCCAGCAAGGTACCCCCATGGCAGGAATTTTAAAAGATTTTATTTATTTATTTATTTATTTATTTGAGAGACAGAGAGCAGGAGGAGGGGAGGAGCAGAGGAAGAGGGACAAGCAGACTCTGTGCCAAACATGGACCCTGACCTGAGCTGAAATCAAGACACGGAGGCTTAACTGACTGAGCCACCCCAGCCCCCCATGGCAATAATTTTTAAATGCAAATTATAAGGTCTCTGTTTATATCTTTCTGTATATTTGTGTGTTTGTGTGTGTGTGTGTGTTATAGACGTGTGGTATTTTCCACCTCTGGGTGATACTGCCAAAATTAATTTGTAAAAGATCTCTATTAAATTGGATTAAAGAAAGTTAAATTCTGGGGTGCCAGGCTGGTGCAGTTGGAGGAGCGTGTGGTTCTTGATCTCGGGGTCGTGAGTGCTAGCCCCACGTTGTGTGTAGAGATCACTTAAAGAAATAAACTCAAAAAAAGAATAATAAAGAGGGGCGCCTGGGTGGCTCAGTCGGTTAAGCATCTGCCTTTGGCTCAGGTCGTGATCATAGGGTCCTGGGATCGAGTCCTGTATCCTGCTCCCTGCTCAGCGGGGAGCCTGCTTCTCCCTCTGCCTGCCACTCCCCCTGCTTGTGCTCTCCCTCCCTCTCTCTCTCTTTCTCTGACAAATAAATAAATAAAATCTTAAAAGAAAATTATTTGTTAGAGGGGGGAGGGGCAGAGGGAGAGAGAAACTTAAGTAGACTCTGCACTGAGCACAGAGCCGGCTTTGGGGCTCTATCTCATGACCCTGAGATTGAGTAAGGGACAAGTGGAGCTAGGTAGGGAGAGATAGATAGAGGGCTATGTGATCAGACTCACAGAAATCCCAAATCTGGAGGTGTACGGAAAACCAGAGATAAGGGAACAAACTGGACCACTTTGCCCTAGGACCACCCTACCTAGGCCTGGGGGGTGGGTGTCTTTTTTATGATAATCACCTGTGACCAACAAAAAATAACCAGACCCTAAAGAGGAGGTAAGCCATTGAAGCTGTTACCACTAGTCCTTGCTCAATGGTTATCAACAGAGATGTTAAAAGGATTTAAGTTCCCTGGTTAGCTTTCTATAAAAGACCAACCGTAAAGGCCCTCCGTTGGCAACCCTGTCAGCACCTTTCTCACTCTTGAGACCTTTTTCTGTATCTTCACTTAATAAACTTCTATCCCTTTACTCACTCTCTTTTGTCCTCAAGATTCATTCTTCGACTCCATGAGACAAGAATCTAGCTCTCCCACTTCAGAATGAGCATTGGGTATTATATAAGACTGATGATTCACTGACCTCTTCCTCTGAAATGAATAATACATTGTATTAATTACTTGAATTTATGTTTAAAAAATGAGAAAAAAAATGGGGGGGTTAGCTGGCACACAGTGGGTGCTAAATAATGGCAGGCAAGTTTTGAAGCCCCATCCTCGGTTGAGTCGAACTAGTTTTACAGATCTGGTCTAGCTGGACACGCAACTTGCTCTCCAGCACACAAACCCTTATATTTTAGCCCCAGGAGCCTGAACACATTTGGGGTGGGAGGTTGGGGGG
>NW_022590340.1:0-16327 GCF_004348235.1 Phoca vitulina | reverse complement strand
AGCCTCCTTTGCACCCCCAGAGTGATGCAAACGTCCCCGGGGGGGGGGTGTGGCCCCCAAGTAAAGGCCAAGGATGCCTGGGAGAGTCCGAGACAGTGGGAGGACGGAGGTGCATTCTGGACTATAGGGCTGGGGGTGGGAGCAGGGAGCTCTCTCCTCACCACCTGCCCTCCCAGGCATCTCACTTACTAGGGCCTTGAGGGGGTTTTGTTCCTCCCGGGAATCCGTTAAAGTCGGATTGCCCTCCAGCTTGATGGGTCCCTACTGAGCCAAGCTGGGGACCTGGCTTTTGGGAATCCTGCAGAATGTGCACAGACGTGCACTGAGTCAGAGGGTCGTGGGCGTTCTGTTGCCTTGGCTGAGGCGGCAGTGGCGGCGCGGGTGGGGTCTGTGACTGCTCCGGGAGCTGCGGTCGGGGAGGCTGCGGTGGGGCGGGGGGCGCCTGCGGCTCTGGTGACGCTCCTGGTGGCCTCGGCGGCAGTGACAACTGCTGCTCCTGTTGAGACCCCCGAGGGGGCTGGGGTCTTTTCTCGGATTGGCCTTCCTCCTCTTGGAGTTTCTTCAGTTCCTGGCAAGAAGCCCCCCACAAGTGGCATCCTCCTCCCTCCCCACCCCGTCACCCATCTGCTGGGGACACTGCGGGGAGCAAGGCAAGCCATCAGTGGAGAGGCAGAGGTGGCTGGAAGGTCTCTGTTCCCTGGACATGGAGGCTGGGCTCCCTTCACCCACCGCAACACCCGAGAACTGTGTCTTTGGTGACAGTGCCCCCCTGGCACAGCCCCGGCCCAGGAAACAGCAGTCTCCGGGCACCTGCCTCCTACCTTGGGAGCTGTGCACTGAAAACAGTTTGCAGTGGGGGAAGAATAAAGAATACTTTCTTGCAAACCCTGGGAGACAGCATTGTCCAATAGAAATATAATGCATGCAACCAGTAATTTTAAAATCTTCTAGTAGCCACATAAAAAAGCAACAAGAAAACAGGTGAAACTGGGGTGCCTGGGTGGCTCAGTCGTTAAGCGTTTGCCTTCGGCTCAGGTCATGATCCCAGGGTCCTGAGATCGAGCCCCCACATCGGGCTCCCTGCTCGGTGGGAAGCCTGCTTCTCCCTCTCCCACTTCCCCTGCTTGTGTTCCCTCTCTCACTGTGTCTCTCTCTGTCAAATAAATAAATAAATTTTTTTTTTTTTTTAAAGATTTTTATTTATTTATTTAACAGAGATAGAGAGCACAAGTAGGCAGAGCGACAGACAGAGGGAGAGGGAGAAGCAGGCTCTCCGCCGAGCAAGGAGCCCGATGCGGGGCTCGATCCCAGGACCCTGGGATCATGACCCGAGCTGAAGGCAGCCGCTTAACCGACTGAGCCACTCAGGCGCCCCAATAAATAAAATATTTTAAAAAATAAAGTAACACTATAAAAAAAACAGGTGAAACTAATTTAATATATTTTGGTTAACCCAATACCTCCAAAACCTGTAATCAATATAAAAAAATATTAATGAGATAGTTTATATTCTCTGTTTTCGTACTAAGTGCAAAACACAGCATTTATTTTATATTTAACAGCACATCTTAATTTGGATACTACATTTTGATCAAAAATAATTGCCTTAGATTTAGATTTTATAAAATTTACAGTTGAAAAAGATTTACATATCCAAGTTGTTCTAAACATACTTCAAAGTTTTCCAATACATAAAAAGTATTTGTTTTTTAATGCAGATTTAAATTAATTAAATGTATATGAGATTTTAAATTCAGTTCCTCAGTCTCACTAGCCACATTTCAAGGACTCAGCAGCACACAGGCTGGTGGCCACCGTATTGGACAGTGCAGCTTTAAAATCTCTCAGGCCAGGGCTCCTGGGTGGCTCAGTTGTTGGGCGTCTGCCTTTGGCTCAGGTCATGATCCCAGGGTCCTGGGATCAAGCCCCACATCGGGCTCCCTGCTGGGTGGGGAGCCTGCTTCTTCCTCTCCCTCTGCTTGCCACTCCCCCTGCTTGTGCTCTCTCTCTCTCTCTGTGTCAAATAAATAAAATCTTTAAAAATAAAAATATAAATAAATAAATAAATAAAATCTCTCAGGCCTGACCCTCCCTGGATCCCCCACTAGGCCTCAGCCTAGTACAACAGCAAAGTTGAGTTACCCTAACACACACACACACACACACACACACACACACACACACAGAGTCCATCCAAGAGACTATCAAAGGAACCTTACTTTCTTCCTACCCCCAGCAAAAAACATTGGCCAGATAATAGCTTCCTAGGGATCTGTCTCCCCTCCACATTCCCTTCCAGCCCCCTGGAAGGACCCCGATGAGCCTGGACCTTCTCATGCACCTGCTCCTGCTGCTGCTGCTGTTTGGCCATCAGCCACCTCCTCCGGTCCAAAGCCATCTGCCTGCGCCGGGCCTCCCAGTGGTAAGCACTGCCCATGATGGTGGGGGTGACAGAAGGCCTCAGAAGGGGGTGGGGGCAGGCAGGGCCCAGGATGCTGCCCCCACCGCCTCTGTTTCCTCTCACCCCCACCCCACTGCCTGTAACCAGAACCACCTCACAATGGGAGGAGGGAGGACATCTTCCTAAGTTGCCTAGGGAATGCCTGTACACTACATTTCTCTCCAAGGCCCCGTGAAGGTAAAAGACACCTTTCCACCTTAGCTTTGAGTTTCCATGGGCCCCAGGGACAATTTCCAAGTCAGCTGGCTCTTCTCTCTGATTTCTTTCTCCCACCCTTCCCAGGATTCCAGCATCCTCATTTGGCCCTCTGCAGACCCCCATCTCCCCACCACCAAAGTTCTCTGGAGTTACCTTTCCCTCAGTCCTCTGTCTCCTCCTGCTATACTGAGTCAAGAGGAAAGAAAATAGCGGCGCCTGGGTGGCTCAGTCGTTAAGCGTCTGCCTTCGGCTCGGGTCGTGATCTCAGGGTCCTGGGATTGAGCCCCGCATCGGGCTCCCTGCTCAGTGGGAGCCTGCTTCTCCCTCTCCCACTCCCCCTGCTTGTGTTCCCTCTCTCACTGTGTCTCTCTCTGTCAAGTGAATAAATAAAATCTTTAAAAAAAAAAAAAAGAGGAAAGAAAATATAAAATCCAATGAACCCTCACTGGGGTGTGAGCCTCTGTGAAGACAGGGTGGCTAATTTGCCTGGGGATTCACAATGCTGGGCTCAAGCCTAGGGTCTATCTCTTCCTCTAACCTTGGAGACCCTACATAACCTCTCTGGGCCTCAGTCTCCTTGCCTGTAGAATGGGAAGGGTATTACTTGTTATCTCCTCCACAGGACTGGCATCAGGACCAAGTAGATTAATGGATGAGAAATGTACAAGACAAAGCAGAAAATTATCCAGCTGCAGGTTGATATTTTTTATTCTCCTACCTGATTTTCATCCCAGGTAGGTGGAATGGCCAGGGGAGGGGATCATTTCCTGCAATCCAGGAAGGCTTCTGGGGGCAGGGACTGGGTGGGCTATTGACTGCTAGGCTCCCTCCTACACCCACATGCCCTTACCCACAGATAACGATCTTTCTAGAAGCAGCAGAGCCTGAGTCCAGCTTCAGGTGTGGGGGCAGGGAAAGGGCAGGGGTGAAAAAGGTCTTCAAAGCCAGTCACAGCTTCAAACACTGTGCTGGTGGAAAGCAGGGTGCCGTGGGAAGGTGACAGTGGAGAGCAGCCCTTGTGCCAGAGAACACAAGGAGACAGGTTCCTGGAGAACCTGTCAATCTGGTCAGCTGCTTTAGTGGACGGAACCCGGGCTGTGGAGTCCAACACACTCGGGCTGAATCATGCTCGTGCCACCATTAGCTGGTGGTCCTTAGGTAGGTCACTCAGTGTCTCCGAGCCTTTCCGGTGACACTGTTTGTGTAGAGGCCACTTTTAGGCAACAGGCTTGAGCAATGGAATATAGAAAGGGCCGGTGGCCAGCCACCACCAAAGTGAATACCGACAGGCTCCTTGGGCAACCCACCTCAAACTCTCCATAGGCCCTACCTAACCGATCAGGCACAGTTACCAAAACATGGAAAATTCCATATGTCCCCATACCTCCTCACCTTCCCTCTTTAAATACAGCCCCACCCACTACCTCGTGGCAGACCAGACCGGCTCTCTTCTGCTCTCCTGCCCACGGCTCCCTGGCAGTATATTCAATCTCTTCTATCTCCTTTGTTCTGCCTGAGGTGAATCCTGTCACTGCCCGTGCCATCAGCCCCCACCCGATGGGGACGCCCCACAGTTAGGGGCCCCCATCCGATCGATAGGGAGAGAAGCCACATTTTGGAAGACGCCATGGGATGCTTGGAAAATGCCTGCCCTCACAGTGAGCGTGAGCCAATCCTCATGCCAGAGGAGGGATTTTCAAGGTGAATCGTGCCCTCCCCATCCCTTGCTCACACTGCCTCTCCCAACCCCCACCTCAGAATCTTTGTTGTGGAAGAAACAACAGTATATTTAGAAGCACGGGCCAGGTAAGTCCTGTGAAATACCAGCTGTATTATTTATTACATGTACAAATGTGGCCTAGTCGCTCTCTCTCTGATCAGTTTCCTCACCTGCAAAGTAGAGATAATAATACCTCTATTCAGAAAGTGTTGTGATAATTATAGGAAATAATCCATGTCAGGCACAGGATTCAATAAATAGAAGCTTTTACATCCCAATAAACCCATCGTAAGTTGAAAAAAATCTAGGTTGAAAATGCATTTAATACACCAGCCTATGAAACATCATAGTGTTACAGAACAATCTATCATAGCTGCTAATTCCAGAAACAAACGGGTGAGCCCTGAGGCTCTGTCGCGGCCAACTGCTCCGTCCTGGGGAAGCTGGATGGGGCTGGACAGATCAAAAGCATAGCTCCTGGCTGGGTTTCCCGACACTGCTACCAAGCAAAGTCAGATAAATTCTGCTGCTGCTGCTCAAAAAGCCAATAACTCAAGAGAGGAGGGTTTGGAAAAGAGAAAGGGAAAGATTTATTTCAGGTGGCAGCAGCTAAGGAAGGTGACAGGCTCAAGCCTTAACAATCGACCTCTCCAATGGCAAGATGGACAACTAGAGTTGTATAGAGGTTCAGGAGGGTACATGCAAGAGAAAAGGCAGGGAGCATATGATCATGGGGGGTTGGTATGTGTTCAGCCCATGATTATGGGCAGGGAAGGGAATGTGTGAAGTGTGGTCTTCTAGACATTCCATTGCCATCAGGGCTTCTGGTCCAGCGATGGGAACGTTCCAGTCATTGTCAATGCCTTAAGAAAATGCAATAAGAGGGCGCCTGGGTGGCTCAGTTGGTTAAGCGACTGCCTTCGGCTCAGGTCATGATCCTGGAGTCCCGGGATCGAGTCCCGCATCGGGCTACCTGCTCAGCAAGGAGTCTGCTTCTCCCTCTCCCGCTCTCCCCTCTTGTGCTCTTTCTCTCTCTCACTCTCTCTCTCAAATAAATAAATAAAATCTTAAAAAAAAAAAAAAAAAGAAAATGCGATAAGAAATAACCATTGGGGTCTGTGGTTGAGCAAGAGGGTTTGCTGACAATAGCTTAGCCTAGCCTACCTTAAATGTACTCAGAATGTTAGCTAGGATGCAAAGGAAACTTATTCAAATAAAGAGGCTGAAAGCCATCGGCAAAAAGGAGGAGGGGAAGAGACAAAAGCAGGGAAGGGATATGTTTTGTTTTGCAAGTCCAGAAGTTCCTGCCAAGGAGACACTTAGCCAGGTGTTTCACCTGATAGCCCCTTATGTGAGCCAGTTTGAGCTGGAATGGAGCTGACAACCTGGGAAGAAACCTCCCTGTCCTGAAGTTCCCGTTAGCTCATTTTAATAGTAAGATCTCCTCCTATGGGTGGAGTTCTCTGCCATTTTTTTAATATACCGTGTATGTACTAACATGCTGATGTGCTAGGCACACACAATTGAACTAAAGTGCTTACGTGAGGTCCCTGCCCCAGCCCCCTAATACACTGAATAAAAGCTTCCTAACAACCAACAAAACTAAAAGGCAGCCTACGGAATGGGAGAAGATATTTTCAAACAACATATGTGATAAAGGGTCAGTATCCAAAATCTACAAAGAACTTATCAAACCCAACGCCCAAAAAACAAATAACCCAGTTAAGAAATGGGCAGAAGACCTGAATAGACACTTTTCCAGAAAAGACATCCAGATGGCTAACAGACACATGAAAAATGCTCAACATCACTCATCATCAGGGAAATACAAATCGAAACCACGATGAGATACCATCTCACACCTGTCAGGATGGCTAAAATTAATAACACAAGAAGCAACAGGTGTCAGTGAGGATGAGGGAAAAGGGGAACCCTCTTGCACTGGTAGGAACGCAAACTGGTGCAGCCACTCTGGAGAACAGTATGGAGGTTCCTCACAATGTTAAAAATAGAACTACCTTACAATCCAGCAATTGCACTACTAGGTATTTACTCAAAGGATACAAAAATACAGATTCGAAGGGATACATGCACCCTGATGTTTATAGCAGCATTATCAATAATAACCAAACTATGGAGAGAGCCCAAATGTCCATCAACTGATGAATGGATACAGAAGATATGGTACACACACACACACACACACACACACACACTGGAATATTATTCAGCTGTCAAGAAGAATGAAGTATTGCCATATGCAACGACATGGATGGAGCTAGAATGTATTATGTTAAGTGAAATGTCAGAGAAAGAAAAGTGAGATATGAGTGAGATCATATGTGGAATTTAAGAAAGAAAATAGATGAACATACAGGAAGGGGGAAAACAAAAAAGGAGAGAGGGAAACAAGCCATAAGAGACTCTTTGGATTTCTTTTTTTGTATTATTTATTTATTTATAAGAATTTATTTATTTATTTATTTATTTATTTATTTGACAGATTGAGAGAGATCGCGAGAGCAGGAACACAAGCAGGGGGAGTGGGAGAGGGAGAAGCAGGCTCCCTGCTCAGCAGGGAGCCCGAGGCGGGACTCGATCCCAGGACCCTGGGATCATGACCTGAGCTGAAGGCAGACACTTAACGACTGAGCCAGGCGCCCCTCTTTGTTTTTTGTTTTTTTTTTTTAAGATTTTATTTATTTGAGAGAGAGACAGAGAGAGAGAGAGAGCATGAGCAGGGGGAGGGGCAGAGGGAGAAGCAGACTCCTCACTGAGTGGGGAGCCTGACATGGGGCTCGATCCCAGGATCCCGGGATCATGACCCGAGCTGAAGGCAGACGGTTAACCGACTGAGCCACCCAGGCGCCCAGGAGACTCTTAATGATAAAGAATAAACTGAGGGTTGATGGAGGGAGGTGGGTGGAGGATGGGCTAGATGAGTGGTGGGTATTAAGGAGGGGGCACTTGTTATGATAAGCGCTGGGTGTTACATGTAAGTGATGAATCACTGAATTCTACTCCAGAAACCAATATTGCACTGTATGTCAGCTACCTAAAATTTAAATTAAAAAAATAATAATAAAAATTTAGGGCACCTGCGTGGCTTAGTCGGTTAAGCATCTGCCTTCAGTTCAGGTCATGATCTCAAGGTCCTGGGATAGAGTCCCACACTGGGCTTCCTGCGCAGCGGGAGTCTGCTTCTCTCCCTCCCTCTGCCCCTCCCTCTCTCTCAAATAAATAAAATATGTATTTTTTAAAGATTATATTTATTTATTTGACAAAGACACAGCAAGAAAGGGAACACAAGCATTAGTCTACAGTTGGGCAAAATCATCTAACAGAAAGCCCATTTGATCATAAAGTGTTGAATGTCTCGTGTAATTTATTGAATACTGTACTTAAAGTGAGAAGCAGGATGGTCATACAGGAACAGAATGGTTGTCAGTTGTTTACCTTCGAGATCCCGTGGTTAACTAGGGGCTGTGGCTGCCTCTGCCCAGCATCATGAGAGAGAATTGTATCATATATTGCTGGCCCAAGGAAAGATCCAAATTCAAAATTCAAAGTACAATTTCTACTGAAGGCCTGCCATTTCACACCATGGTAAAGTCAAGAAAATGTAAATTGTACCATCATAAGTTGGGGACCATCTGTATAGTATTTCATAAATTTAAGATGTTATCAATTGAGGTTTTATGGACTTGTGAAGGGAAGAAAGAAAGAAAAATGTGCAGCCATGTGTGAAAGAAAGAAAGAAGGAAGGAAGGAAGGAATGAAGGGAAAGAAAAAGAAAGAAAGGCACCTGGGTGACTCAAGAAAGAAAAAAGAAAGAAAGGCACCTGGGTGGCTCAAGAAAAAGAAAGAAAGAAAAGAAAGAAAGAAAAGAAAGAAAGAAAGAAAGAAAGAAAGAAAGAAAGAAAGAAAGAAAGAAAAGAAAGAAAGAAGAAAGAAAGAAAAAGAAAGAAAGGCACCTGGGTGGCTCAAGAAAGAAAGAAAAGAAAGAAGAAAGAAAGAAAAAGAAGGAAAGGCACCTGGGTGGCTCAAGAAAGAAAGAAAGAAAGAAAGAAAGAAAGAAAGAAAGAAAGAAAGAAAGAAAGAAAGAAAGAAAGAAAGAAAGAAAGAAAGAAAGAAAGGAAGGAAAGGAAAGAAGGAAGGAAGGAAGGAAGAAAGAAAGAAAGAAAGAAAAAGAAAGAAAGAAAAAAGAAAGAAGGAAGGAAGGAAGGAAAGAAAGAAAGAAAGAAAGAAAGAAAGAGAAAGAAAGAAAAAAAAGAGAAAGAAAGAGAAAGAAAAAGAAAGAAAGGCACCTGGGTGGCTCAAGAAAGAGAAAGAAAAGAAAAAGAAAGAAAGAAAGAAAGGCACCTGGGTGGCTCAAGAAAAAGAAAGAAAGAAAGAAAAGAAAGAAAGAAAGGAAAGAAAGAAGAAAGAAAGAAAAAGAAAGAAAGGCACCTGGGTGGCTCAAGAAAGAAAGAAAGAAAAGAAAGAAAGAAAGAAAGAAAGAAAGAAAGAAAGAAAGAAAGAAAAAGAAAGAAAGAAAGAAAGAAAGAAAGAAAGAAAGAAAGAAAGAAAGAAAGAAGAAAGAAAGAAAGAAAGAAAAAAGAAGGAAGGAAGGAAAGAAAGAAAGAAAGAAAAAGAAAGGCACCTGGGTGGCCCAGATGGTCAGATGGTTGGGTGTCTGCCTTTTGCTCAGGTCATAAGCCCACGGTCCTGGGATCGAGCCCCACATTGGGCTCCCAGCTTGGCAGGGAGTCTGCTTCTCCCTCTCCCTCTGCCTCTCCCCCTGCTTGTGCTCTCTCTGTCTCTCGCAAATGAATAAATAAAATCTTTAAAAAAAAAGGAAAGGAAAGGAAAAGAAAAAAGAAAAAGAAAGGTAAAAGAAGGATGCCTGGCTGGCTCAGTTAAAAGAGCATGCCATTCTTTGTCCCAGAGTCGTGAGTTTGAGCCCCACATTGGGTGCAGAGACTACTTAAGTAAAGGAGGAAGGAAGGAAGGAAGGAAGGGAGGAAGGAAGGAAGGAAGGAAGGAAGGGAGGAAGGAAAGAAAGAAGGGAGGAAGGGAAGAAGGGAAGAAGGAAGGGAGGAAGGGAGAGGAAGGGAAGAAGGAAGGGTCCAAAATGGAGTCGCTTGCCCCCAAGACAGCAAATCAAGATTTAATTGCAGGAATGTGACTTTTAACCAGTCAGTCTGGAATTTTCTGATCAGCACCAGTAAGGTAGTCTTCATGATAGACTTCCAGCCTTTCCCCTCAAAGGAAGGTGACCATGCCTGAAACAATCCTTTCTTTTCTTTTGCTGATAACTTCCTTGTCCAGCCCCATTTCTGCCTATGAAAGTCTTCCATTTCATACAGCTCCTCAGAGCCCCTTTCTACTTGGCCAGATGGGATGCTATCTAACTCATGAATCAGTGAATAAGGCCAATTAGGTCTTCAAATTTACTCCATTGAATTTTTTTTTTTTAAACACATTTAGTGCCAGTGACAGAATCCAAGCAAACTTCAGACAGCATTTGGCGATGAGAAACAGGTGTGGTACCCTGTGAAGCTGGTGCGTTCGTTCTCTTTCTGGCCAGTTCTGAGGGCCGTGGGTAAATTCTAAGTCTGAACTCCACTCTCTTTGCATCAAGCCCTGACCTAACTGACTTTGCACAGATCCTTCTTTGGTTGGAAATCTTTGTCATTGGTTTTGTCCCAGATTCCATGCTGGGAACCGCTTGGTGACAGCTACAATTCCCCATTTAGAATCAGTCTGCAGCCCCCATTCTCTGGGTCTGCTGGCTCAGTCCTTTCCCCAGTCCCCAGATTCCTCACTGGGAACTGTTGATGGTTACCAGCTGGAGTCAGATTGGGTCCAACTTAAACTGAACTGGGTCCAGTAAGTAAAAGCTCTTGGTAATGGGAAACTTGGAAGCCAAAAGAGCCACAGATGGAGGGCATGGGTCGAGAATTTAAAAGCTGTTAGGGGGCGCCTTGGGTGGCTCAGTTGGTGGAGCATGCAACTCTTGATCTCGGGGTTGTAAGTTCGAGCCCCACGTTGGATGTAGAGATTACTTAAAATCTTTATTATTTTCTTTAAAGATTTTATTTATTTATTTGAGAGAGAGAGAGCACATGGGAGGGTCAGAGGGAGAAGCAGACTCCCTGCTGAGCAGGGAGCCCGATGTGGGACTCGATCCAGGGACTCCAGGATCATGACCTGAGCCGAAGGCAGTCGCTTAACCAACTGAGCCACCCAGGCGCCCGAGATTACTTAAAATCCTTAAAAAATAAAATAAAAGACTCCCAGGTTAAGATAAGTTGGTCATGGAATGGGTTAGATGGACACTAGGTCACCCACAAACCCCAAGGCGATTTCTGTGCAGAGTAAAACAGCATGCGTTCCCCAGGCCTGTAGCACATCACTCTTAGGTGTTAATCTGGCTCCAAGAGACCCAAAAAGACTTAATTAAAAGAAATAGAATATTTTATTTATTTATTTATTATTTATTTTAAGGTTTTTATTTAAATTCCAGTTAGTTAACAAAATAGTATCTTTTAAGTCTAAAGAGTTAAGTATGCCATCTTCCAGCACACCTGCTTATTTTTTGTCTAACAACTATAGTCCTGGAAGCTATAGATACCTACAAAAATGGCAAAAATCTTACAAAAAAGCTAGAATTACAGTGGCCATTATAGGGATCATTCCAATCAAACAAGATCATTTATTTAAGAAATGCACTTGATGGGGTGCCTGGGTGGCTCAGTCGGTTAAGCATCTGCCTTCAGCTCAGGTCATGATCCCAGGGTCCTGGGATTGAGCCTGAGTTGGGTTCTCTGCTCAGCAGGGAGTCGGCTTCTCCCTCTCTGTCTGCGCCTCCCCCTGCTCATGCTCTCTCTCTCTCTCTCTCTCTCAAATAAATAAATAAAAACTTAAAACAAAACAAAAAACAAAAGGCCAATGAAAAATTAAAGACCCAAGAGGTACCTAAAATAAAATACAATGAGATGAACATGACTCCTACTGCTGAGATCTTGCTTGCTTTACTGGCTAAACTGCCTTTCTACTCTGAAGAGACTATTAAAGTTACCTTTTAAAATAAAATTACTCAGGGGCGCCTGGGTGGCTCAGTCGTCAAGCGTCTGCCTTTGGCTCGGGCTATGATCCCAGTGTCCTGGGATCGAGCCCCACGTCGGGCTCCCTGCTTGGTGGGAAGCCTGCTTCTCCCTCTCCCACTCCTCCTGCTTGTGTTCCCTCTCTCGCCGTATCTCTTTCTGTCAAATAAATAAATAAAATCTTTTTTTTTTTTTTTTTTTTTTTAAAGATTTTTTTTTAATTTATTTGACAGCACAAGCAGAAGGAGAGAGAGGGAGAAGCAGGCTCCCTGCTGGGCAAGGAGCCTGATGTGGGACTCGATCCCAGGACCCTGGGATCATGACCTGGGCCGAAGGCAGCCGCTTAACCGACTGAGCCACCCAGGCGTCCCTAAATAAATAAAATCTTAAAAAAAAAAAAAAAAAAACTACCCAGGGTGCCTCGGTGGCTCAGTTGGTTAAGCTCAGGTCATGATCTCAGGTCCACCTTGGCTCCGCGCTCAGTGGGGTTTCTGCCTGAGATCCTCTCCCTCTGCACCCCCCCTTGTGTTCCTGCATTCTCTCTCTCAAATAAATAAAAATGAAATGAAACTACCCAAAGTGGCAGAAGATCTTCCTCAGCATCTGTCACTCCTTAGTCAAAGGTTGAACTTAGGGTCATAGTTAAAGAATTTCCAAAGCCTAGGGAGGACCCCCACAAGTTTTTTGAAGAATTTTTTCGGGGCGCCTGGGTGGCTCAGTCATTGGGCATCTGCCTTCGGCTCGGGTCATGATCCCAGAGTTCTGGGATCAAGCCCCACATCGGGCTCCCTGCTCAGCGGGAAGCCTGCTTCTCCCTCTCCCACTCCCCCTGCTTGTGTTCCCTCTCTCGCTGTGTCTCTCTCTGTCAAATAAATAAATAAATAAAAATCTTAAAAAAAAAAAAAAAAAAAGAAGAATTTTTTCATTATTGGGGCCTCTGACCCTAGGCTGCCAGGTACTTATCCCTTATGTACTTGTTGGTAGGACCCAGGTAAAGGCCAAAACTGGATGCAGGAAGCAAAATGGCAAAACCCCAAGGATGGTATTCAAGATCCTCAATCTTCAATATGTTCTCATAGATAGAAAAACTTGCGGGGCGCCTGGGTGGCTCAGTCGGTTAAGCGACTGCCTTCGGCTCGGGTCATGATCCTGGAGTCCCGGGATCGAGTCCCGCATCGGGCTCCCTGCTCAGTGGGGAGTCTGCTTCTCCCTCTGACCCTCCTCCCTCTCGTGCTCTCTGTCTCTCATTCTCTCTCTCGCAAATAAATAAATAAAATCTTTAAAAAAAAAAAAAAAGGAAAACTTGCAAAATAGCAACTGATCTTTGACAAGCCATTCCTAGAGTCTTCCCTGTTTGCACTGATGAGCCAATTATTCAAATATGCAAACATTGGCAACCAGCTGGCTCAGTCAGTGGAGCATCCAGACTCTTGATCTTGGGATTGTAGGTTTGAGCCTCACATTAGGTGTAGAGATTACTTAAAAAATATAAAATCTTAAAACAACAAATATGTGAACCAAAGAAAGAGGAATCTGTGGCCGACTTTAAAGCTGGTTTGGAAGCTCTCTTCCTAAGGTCACTCAACCTGCTCTAGTTGCCCTATTTGTAAGTGGATTATCTCCTGAGATTAGTGGATTGCTAAAAAGGCAGAATATATCATGGGAGGGCACCAATCTGACCAAACTCGTGACCATAACTGAGCATGTTGAAATAACTTTGGAACAAGACTGTAAACCAAGGCCCACCATGGTATTCACTTTACAGCTACAACAGCTCCAAGGCCAGGCATGCAAAATAACACCTTATCCTCCACCATGACACCCTCCTAGGACTCCACCATCAAAACACAGGCCCAAAGATTGATATCTCAGTTGTAATCAACTGGGATACTAGAAGAGATTGTCCTCAAAGGCCCTTTACAAATTCTGTAACATCAACTCAAATGCCCCTACATTTACCCTCAGACGAGGGCCCCCCATGAGCCCCTGCCAAAGTTGATGGGATTCTGAGGGATTCTCTATAAATTGCTATGTTACTCCCTTAAACAGCTAAGGGGAAACTATAATTAATTAATGGCGTTGTGCCATACGGTCTGAAATATTTACTGCTTATCCTCGCTGAAACCTGACAAGATATTTGAAAGGATTCAATAACACTATGATCAGAAATTTGGCCATATTGCAAGCCAATATTCAAAGCCTGATAGGAATTTTTTTTTTTAAGATTTTATTTATTTATTTGAGAGAGAAAGAATGAGACAGAGAGAGAGCATGAGAGGGGGAGGGTCAGAGGGAGAAGCAGACTCCCTGCTGAGCAGGGAGCCCGAGGCGGGACTCGATCCAAGGACTCCAGGATCATGACCTGAGCTGAAGGCAGTCGCCCAACCAACTAAGCCACCCAGGCACCCCTGATAGGAATTTTTTTAAGACCTTCTCCTCTAAGCTAAATGTACCCAGAGGGAAGAAAAACCTTCTAACAGTTGATAATCATTTAGGTGGCAACCTGTTCTTTAAGGAATTAAAGATAGCTGTCCTTGCTTTACGAATCTAGTCTTTTTTTTTTTTTTTTTTAAGATTTTTTATTTATTTATTTGAGAGAGAGAGAATGAGAGAGAGCAAGCACATGAGAGGGGGGAGGGTCAGAGGGAGAAGCAGACTCCCTGCCGAGCAGGGAGCCCGATGTGGGACTCGATCCCGGGACTCCAGGATCATGACCTGAGCCGAAGGCAGTCGCTTAACCAACTGAGCCACCCAGGCGCCCTACAAATCTAGTCTTTACAGGCTAGTTGCTAGATGGCTCCAGATGTTTCCAGAATTGTTATTCAAAGTCCAGATTTAGCTCAAAAGGTATGTGATTTATCTCAAAAGGTATGTAGGAGCTTGCATTTTTTTCCCTCTTTGCCTTTGAGATGTAAATGTTCTACCAGAGTAGACCATCTTCCTGATCTGCAAACTTCAGGGAGGTAATTCTTATCAAAAGAAAAAAAGGAGGAAAGGTCATTTGGAACTTGCTTTGTCAAGGACAAATATAAATCCTCAATGTCTTCCCCACAAATATTAATAGAAAAAATCCTTGTCACCTGAGGAGGTAACCTTAACTTCTTCCATTTATCAGAAAAACAACTTTAATCTGACTTTTATACGTTGTAATTTTTTTTTTTTTTTACTCTGCCCAGCTCAACATTTTTGTTTTTTTTTAAGTAAACTCTACCCCCAACCTGGGACTTGAAAAAAAATGACCCCAAGATCAAGAGTCACATGCTCTACCAACTGAGCCAGCAAGGTACCCCCATGGCAGGAATTTTAAAAGATTTTATTTATTTATTTATTTATTTATTTGAGAGACAGAGAGCAGGAGGAGGGGAGGAGCAGAGGAAGAGGGACAAGCAGACTCTGTGCCAAACATGGACCCTGACCTGAGCTGAAATCAAGACACGGAGGCTTAACTGACTGAGCCACCCCAGCCCCCCATGGCAATAATTTTTAAATGCAAATTATAAGGTCTCTGTTTATATCTTTCTGTATATTTGTGTGTTTGTGTGTGTGTGTGTGTTATAGACGTGTGGTATTTTCCACCTCTGGGTGATACTGCCAAAATTAATTTGTAAAAGATCTCTATTAAATTGGATTAAAGAAAGTTAAATTCTGGGGTGCCAGGCTGGTGCAGTTGGAGGAGCGTGTGGTTCTTGATCTCGGGGTCGTGAGTGCTAGCCCCACGTTGTGTGTAGAGATCACTTAAAGAAATAAACTCAAAAAAAGAATAATAAAGAGGGGCGCCTGGGTGGCTCAGTCGGTTAAGCATCTGCCTTTGGCTCAGGTCGTGATCATAGGGTCCTGGGATCGAGTCCTGTATCCTGCTCCCTGCTCAGCGGGGAGCCTGCTTCTCCCTCTGCCTGCCACTCCCCCTGCTTGTGCTCTCCCTCCCTCTCTCTCTCTTTCTCTGACAAATAAATAAATAAAATCTTAAAAGAAAATTATTTGTTAGAGGGGGGAGGGGCAGAGGGAGAGAGAAACTTAAGTAGACTCTGCACTGAGCACAGAGCCGGCTTTGGGGCTCTATCTCATGACCCTGAGATTGAGTAAGGGACAAGTGGAGCTAGGTAGGGAGAGATAGATAGAGGGCTATGTGATCAGACTCACAGAAATCCCAAATCTGGAGGTGTACGGAAAACCAGAGATAAGGGAACAAACTGGACCACTTTGCCCTAGGACCACCCTACCTAGGCCTGGGGGGTGGGTGTCTTTTTTATGATAATCACCTGTGACCAACAAAAAATAACCAGACCCTAAAGAGGAGGTAAGCCATTGAAGCTGTTACCACTAGTCCTTGCTCAATGGTTATCAACAGAGATGTTAAAAGGATTTAAGTTCCCTGGTTAGCTTTCTATAAAAGACCAACCGTAAAGGCCCTCCGTTGGCAACCCTGTCAGCACCTTTCTCACTCTTGAGACCTTTTTCTGTATCTTCACTTAATAAACTTCTATCCCTTTACTCACTCTCTTTTGTCCTCAAGATTCATTCTTCGACTCCATGAGACAAGAATCTAGCTCTCCCACTTCAGAATGAGCATTGGGTATTATATAAGACTGATGATTCACTGACCTCTTCCTCTGAAATGAATAATACATTGTATTAATTACTTGAATTTATGTTTAAAAAATGAGAAAAAAAATGGGGGGGTTAGCTGGCACACAGTGGGTGCTAAATAATGGCAGGCAAGTTTTGAAGCCCCATCCTCGGTTGAGTCGAACTAGTTTTACAGATCTGGTCTAGCTGGACACGCAACTTGCTCTCCAGCACACAAACCCTTATATTTTAGCCCCAGGAGCCTGAACACATTTGGGGTGGGAGGTTGGGGGG
>NW_022590339.1:0-16339 GCF_004348235.1 Phoca vitulina | reverse complement strand
CTCATCTGTGGAGTTTCTAAAGAAAAAAAAAACAAATGAGCAAAGAGAAGAAAAAAGAGTCAAAGCAAGAAACACTCTTAAGTATAGAGAACAAGCTGTTGTTACCGAGGGGAGGTGTTTGGGGGAATGGGTTGAATAGGTGATAGGGATTAGGTCATGCACTTGTGATGAGCACCAGGTGTTGCCTGGAAGTGTTGAAGCGCTAGATTGTACACCTGAAATGACTATCATAGTGTATGTGGACTAATTGTACATAAAAACTTTAAAAAAGTTTCCTTGGGAGAATTTCTTTTTCTTTTTAGGATTTTATTTATTTGTATGTATGTATGAGAGAGAGAGAGAGACAGAGAGGCAGAGGGAGAAACAGGCCCCCGCTGAGCAAGGATCCCAATGTGGGACTCAATCCCAGGACTCTGGGACCATGACCTGAGCCAAAGGCAGACGCTTAATCGACTGAGCCGCCCAGGTGTCCCCGGAAGGCTTCCTGATCAACAGTCAAGTTCTTTGTATTTAGTGGTTTTGTGTTTGAGTGCCAGCAAAGCTTTTTCAGATCGGCATGTCTCACGTTGGAGGGAATGTGCATCGCGGTTGGAAACTACTCAAGTGACACTTGAGGAACAGGGAGGGTTAGATGGGAGAAACTCTCACGAACTTCCCCTGTGAAGTCTGTATCTGCTCAAGATTGAGACCAGTGAGCCAGCATCACTTCATTGGAGACAGCGTTTCTACAGAGGATTGAGAGACAGCAAGTACAGAATCCAAAACAAGATGACAATTCCAAACCATAGGTTGGTTTTAATCCAGGACCCTAGGTCTGAAAGGAGCCAACTGAAAATATTTATTGGCACTTGTTTGGACTGAAGGCAAACCCGGAGTCCTGTATGCCTCCTGGAAGTGTCCTCCCCCAGTGGCTAGGAACAAAAGAGACCAATACTGCAGGAATGCACTGAATGAAATCACTGAGCACATTAGGGAACCTAGAGTACACTGAAGAACATGAAGCAATAGTTAGAGAACTTGTTGCAAGAATAGGAATACTTCTGGGACATTTCAGACACAGTATTGTTCTTTCAAAAGAACTGTTGAGAACTCTATGGGTTATCAGTAGTGGTGTGTTATGTTGTAAATTCAGAAACCGTGCATTTGGATTAGAATCAGGATTCAGTTAGTAGTTTAGGTAAAAGAAAGACTTGAATTCTGAACCTTCTCAACCTCTAGAAATGCTCACAAGATCAAAATGAGGCTATTTTAGGGAAGATCATAATCCAAAGAGGTTTCCTCCTTTTGCAAGAGACTGGGATATGCAGAAAATGGCATGTTCTTTGCACAAAAGAGGTAGAAGGAGCAACAGTGAGAAAAGGAATGCAGGCCTGGTCTGGACATGTGGGGAAAGCTGTCTCCCCAGATGTTTTCTATTTCAATTTGGGAAGTATTTACCTTCTTGTCACCAGATGGTGTACAGGTCCAGTCAGGGTTTGGTGCCTTCTTTCAATGTGTCCCGTGGACCCAAGAGTCCATTCCCTGGGATTTGGCAGCACAAGGTTTGGTTAGCAGTATGTGCTAAGGGCCTCTCAAGGGAGGTTGAAGAGAATCTCTGTGGAGGTGTCTTTTCCGACAGAGAGACTCTCCAGGTTGCAAGGTGTGATGATCAAGGTAAGTGTCCCCTGGGAGTGGCCGGTGAAAAGATTGCTCTGCTACAACACGGTTAGTTTTAATAGAAGCAACTAGATCTTTGCATTATTGAAATATATCCCCCTTTCCCACCTGTGGGTCAAAAGGGGCAGTGGTCGAATGCATGGATGTCCAGTGACTGTCTCCAAGGGTGAGAGTCTGAGTTCCAAAGGAGGTGGACTTGAGATTTCGAAGGAGTAACAGCAATGCCTTTGGCCCAGGTCGTTGGAAAATCTGCACATTTTGCGCATTGAGTCCCCAGTATTGCCATTATTGCATTGGACCATCTGTGAAGATAGGGGTTAGTGATGGACAATGAAAGTGTTGTCAAACTGGCCAAACATCACAAACGGGCTGAGGTCCCTGCACGGTAGAATGGGTTTTCTGGTCACTGTGTAGTTCAAGAGGGCTTCCCTGGGAGGGATACTTTTCTCTAACAGGATTGGAGCCACACACGAGTCATTGGCCTTTCTCCAAGGGAAAGCTTTGGTCCAGTGAGGAAACATAGGCACATTGACTAACACTTATTTCCATGAGATGAGGAAGTTGCATGAAATCCACTTGCCAAATCTCAAAGGGTTCATTGGGCAGTTTAAATGCCCAGGGGAGGTATGGATTTCTTTCCCAGGATTGTATTTTGGACCAAGGGGACGAGCAAGGTAGGTACTTTTTGCAGCCTTCTTAATATTTCCCCACCAATATTGGTTCATGAACACTATCAGTTTGTTATTAGCCCAATGGTTTAATGTTTGTACTGTTGTCAGGCATGGGAATTTTAGAATTTTGGGGAGGGCCAGATTGTTACTTGATCCAAGGCAGAATTCTCTCTTTTTATCAGTCATTAGATTCCCAACATTGTTTCTCCTTGTCTGGGCCCAGTTGTTGGGCATATCTGATCAATTTTTCCAAATTGTCAATTGGTAGGACATCCCTTCAGCACATGACAGAGGCCTGACTCTCAAGCTCCTTTTGAGCAGATTTTTTGGCAGAAATGTCAGCAAGGCTGTTTCCTCTGGCGTCCAGGGAGTCAAGTGCAGAATATCCCTGGGACCTTAATAATAGCTAGATCTGCAGGCAAAAGTATGGCATCTGATGAATTTTGAACATAGGAGCCATTTTTAAAAATTTTAATTTTATTATGTTATGTTACTCACCATACAGTACATCATTAGTTTTTTTTTTTCTTTAAAGATTTTATTTATTTATTTGACAGAGAGACCCACAGCAAGAGAGGGAACACAAGCAGGGGGAGTGGGAGAGGGAGAAGCAGGCTTCCCGCTGAGCAGGGAGCCCGATGTGGGGCTCGATCCCAGGACCCTGGGATCATGACCTGAGCTGAAGGCAGACGCTTAACGACTGAGCCACCCAGGCGCCCCTAAAGTAAGATTATAAACTGAAATACACACACACACACACACACACACACACACCTATGATTATTTAGCACACATTTATTCCCCCAGATATTTACTCATTAACCTACTTTGTACTAGACTCTGTGCAGGGTCCTGGGCATACACAAGTTACAGATTCACACAGCTCATAGTTATTAGAATAAAAAAAATGAGGTGGGATTGTTACTGTCTTTGTCTCCCTTGGATGAAATGGCACATACATTAAACCGTAGCTGACCTTGAGTTGCAGTATTTTCCATGCAAACATACCAGTTAGAGTCAAAAATGGTGTCATCATTGACTTTAAACTCTACCCCTGGAGCCTCTGGCCTGGGTGGATAATTGCCCTAGGGAGAGTCATTTCTTTTGGGGTTCCCAAGGGGATGAAGGGAACCTTAGATGCCAGATGTAATGATCAAAACATTGACTCCATTTCTTTCTCTAGTCCAGTGGGCAGGGCACCAGGTGCATCCAGAAGAAGAAAGAGCTATTGTTTCCTATGAAGGGAAATGAAAATCACTATTTAAGAGTTTAAGCCCAATTAGTGACCTGCATTTCAGGGCCCCAGACAGTGTAGGTTAGATTATCACACATATTGCTTCCCACTTTACCCTAAATGTTGACACGAGAGGAAGGTTTTGGGTTTACCACGTTTCTCATTTATTCAGATGGATGCTCAGATCATGAGAAATAAGAAGAGAATATAGCAGCACAATTAAGTGCCTTTGGAGCAATGTCATTATCTTCCCTTATTCCGTTGGAATAGAAGCTTCATGAAAGGAGGGATTTTTGTCTGTTCTGTTCACGATTCTATCTCTAGCACTTTGGATAATGCCTGGCACATAGTAGCTTTCCCAGGATTTGTTGACTGAATTCATGTATTTCTCCTACAGAAACATTAATATGGGTAGGCTCTTTCTCAGGAGACCTTCTTTTGGCCCTTTCTTGCTCACATACACATTTTCCTTCCAAGGAAGTGTTTGTGATCTGAATGTGTCTGTTATTTGGTCTTCCATTTATCAACTGCCTTGTCAGGTTGAATAACTGATCGTACTGAAAAAATACTTAGAGGAATGTTTTCCATTAATGGACGTGGAGTTTTTAATTTTGAATATACTTATTAGCAACATATATACACACACATAGACACATACATATATACACTTACACATGCTCTTTGTAGGCTTGTATCTTACAGAAATAGAACTAGTGAATTGTCCTCCCTAGTAAAACCAGTAATTTATCCTCCCTGATAAAACTCAGAGAGGATCCAGTTTGTACCAGGATAAACTATGCTATGCTGTATATCAAATAATCACCCAGATCTCTGTGGTGTATAGAACAACAAAGCTTTGCTTATGTTTTGCTCTTGCTACTTGCCTAGCATGGTCTTCTGTGACCTGGTTGATGGAACAACCATTATTTGAAGGGTTACCAGTAGGTGTGGAAGAGTGAGCAATTATATGTTCTAGCTTAGATAGGATAGACATCATTTCCATTCATTGGCCAGAACTTGTCACTTGGCCAGAGTGCATATTCTCGCATTACTTGGGTAGGGAGGTGGGGGGGGGGGTTTCCTGGGTAATGGCTACTGTAGTTGTCCTTTTACCAGAATATGTTAGATTCATTCTATTTCTGGAAGTCTTTCATAACATAACCCAAAAGAACTTTCCTAGAGGAGCAGTACTTAAAAAAATAAAAACTGACCATTTTGTAACCTTAGCAAACTAGAATTCACATACAGGAGAGTGGTGACAATCATAGACTTTTTGGAACCAGATTTGGAACCAGAGAGAACGGAGTTCAAATTTCATCTGTGCCGCTTAGTGGCTGTGTGGTGTTATGTACAATATTTAGTTTCTCCAAGATTAGTATTTTCCTCCCTAAAACACTTAACAGATAAGATGAAATGACTGTGAAGATAAAATGAAATTCCGTACAGAGGTGCCAAGCACACAATGTCTAACACACATTCAGATTCATTACATGTTAGCTAGCTTGCAAGTTGGAATGTCTTGATATTTTAGGAGTTGGTGCCTCTTGGGCTAAGTTTTCTTGGCAGGAGATGCTTTCATGTTCACAGGAGGTCAGGCAATTAAGATTGCTCGCATTTGTCTGTGGAGGATGTTCTTGAAAGAGCAGTTCTTTTGAAATGGTTCTTCAGCTTACTCTGTTTAAATTTTAGTAATTTTTTGTGTCCACCCACAATCTCACACACGTATTGTCCTTACTCCAGACTCTCTGGAAGTCTTAGTATTTTCAAGTCTGAACCTTGGATATCTATCAGAATCTCCAGGGTGTTTTTCAAAGCACCTATGTCTGAGTCTCACGTCAGAACAATGAAATCGATTTCTCTGAGAGAGGGGACTCAGTCATCTGTATTTTTAGAAAGCACCTCTAGTGAGTCTAATGAGCAGAGAGGATGGAGAACCATTGCTCTTCATAGCCTTTCTTTTGCTCACCTTTCCAGCTTCACCTACCACCACGTTTCTCTCCCTTGCCCACCATGCTCCAGCCATCTTTTTTGTTCATGGAACATGCCAAAGTTGTTCCTACTTCAGGGCCTTTGCATACACTGTTCCCTAGCCTGGAATCCATCAACTCAAATTTTCATATAACTGATTCTTTTTTATTTTATTTTATCTTATTTTTTATTGCTTTATTTGACAGAGAAAGACACAAGAAGAGAAGAAACACAAGCAGGGGGAGTGGGAGAGGGAGAAGCAGGCTCCCCACTGAGCAGGGAGCCCGATGTGGGGCTCGATCCCAGGACCCCGGGATCATGACCTGAGCCAAAGGCAGAAGCTTAACGACTGAGCCACCCAGGCGCCCCAATATAACTGATTCTTGTTCATCAAGGAGCAACTCAAATGTCATAGTTTTAGGGTGTCACATGATCACCCCTCATCCTGCTTTATTTCCTTTCTAACATTTGTTGGTATTTGAGCTATTGCCGATTCATTTGCTTGTTTCATGCCTATGTCCTCACTATTATATGAGATCTATGAAGGTGGAGCCTTTATATGATTTGTTCACTATTGTATGCCCAGGGCTTAGAACAGTATCTGTTCCAAGGTACTTAACCAAACATTTGTTGAATAAATGATTCTTGTCTGCCATTTGCTGACATCATTGGATGATATCATTTTAACAATCAATTCTTATGAAATCTTCACAAAACAATCATTTCCTTAGAAGCAAGACTTGTGGCTTCTCTATGTCTCATGCCCCTTGACACAATTTATATTGTTTATCGATCTGTTATAGGGAGAAAGGAGAAGAAGCACTGGATAAATATCCATTGTTATTGGGATCATCGTATACTATGGCCTTTGCCCTTTGCGCCTACTTCTTTTCTCTTACTGGTTACCATCATTCTTAAGGTTTCTTGGGTTGGAAAGCATTGAGGTTTCTTTTTCTTAAACTCCTCTCTCTAGGGATCATTAAGAAGAAGAAAACTTATGGGACTTGAAGTCAGAGGTTTGAGTTTGATTCTGATTCAGCAGCTTATCAGGGAAAAGCATTTAACCTCCCCGAGCCTGTTAATGAAGTCAGGACACTAACAGTTCCTATCTCAAAAAAACTGTATACAAATAAAGTGAGAGGGGTGCCTGGGTGGCTCAGCTGGTTAATCCTCTGCCTTAGGCTCAGATCATGATCTTGGGGTCCTGGGATCTAGCTCCTCTCAGTGGGGAGTCTGCTTCTTCCTCTCCCTCTGCCCCTCCCCCTGCTTTGCACTCTCTCTCAAAGAAATAGATGAAATCTTAAAAAAAAATAAGAAGCAATAGGTAAAATTACCTTGTATTGTGTGGGAATTCAGCAAATACATTTCAAAAGAATATACCACTCGTATGCCACTTAGATTTGCCATTTTCTTTCTGTCCCTCTTGCTATTGTATAAGAATGGGGGAAGGGACCTCCTTCTCAGTCTCCCTGCCTCCATCCTTCCCTCCTCTGGGCCATCAACATAGATTCTGATCTTTTCCACTATACCATCCTACTCTTCTAAAATATTGTGTAAAAATGTGTGCATTTTCTTTTCACGTGTCAGGAAGTTGTTCACGCTCTCTCATTGTACAGTTTTCTCTTGGATCCGTTGGTGTTGAAGGATAGACCTTTGGAAGCAGAAGGCGCCGTAGAGTTCCAGACCCTTAAGCTTACAGAAGAGAAGGAAATAATAATCTATTTACCTTGAGAGGCTGTGAAATCAAAGGAAAAAGTCACCTGCTCCCACACCTCAATTGCAGTCAAGAATAACTGACTTTCCTGAGACAGATGTTTCTGAGGCAGATCAGACTTTCTCTGTACTCTTATACCACATGAGGGAAGTTTTTTTTATTGTAAGATTAAAAACAAAAAGCAGGAGAAATAAAGCAGGATCTAAGAGTATAAAAGCTTTCACAATGTGCCGGACAAGAGGACAAATGGAAACAAGTCCATTCATGAAGCTGCATTAAGAAACCCCAGATATTGTTTGAGTTGAGGCACTAGGAGAGACACATACGGAGAGATGTGTCTCGGATTATACTTTGGTTTCTAGGAACTTCCAGCAGCCACCATCAAATACTAATTTGGAGAATCCGGTTTGAATATTGCCTAGCTTAATGGTTTTCAAAGTATGTTTTGGGGATCTTTAGAATCAGAATCATTGTGGCATGCTTTAACTTGTTACCTTATTTGCATTATTTCTCTCATTATTTACATATACATACTACATACACATATGAATATATACATATGTTTGTATATGTATATACACACACATTTTTTTCTAAACCATTTATTTGAAAGTAAGTTGCAGACATTATTCTCTTCACATTTAAAGTCTTCTGCATTCATCCTTAAGACATAAGAAGGACATTCTTCTGTATAACAATAATACTATTTTCACACCTAAGACAATCATAGTTCCTTGATATCATTTATATCCCTTCCACAACTGAAAATTCTTTATCTCAAAATGTCTTTTCGAGTCTTTTTTTTTTGAAGATCCAGGATCCAAACAAGATCCATGTCATGCATCTTGTTCTTGTGTCTTGTTGGTCTTTTCTAACCTGGAGGAATTCTTCTGCTTTTATTGCCGTGACATTGCCTTTGAATCCAGGGGAGTTGTCTTGTTGAATATTTCACATACCGCACATGTGTGATTGTTTCCTCATTGTTGTGGTTTGAATATTTGCGTCCCCTACCCCAAATTTATATATTGAAATCCTAACCCCTGAGGTAACGGTATTAGGAGGTGGGAATTTTGGGAGGTTATCAGGGATCACCTAATAGTTTAATTGAGCCTACTAGTTTTGAGGCTAATAGTTTACCTTAATGAGGCTTTGCCCTCATGTATGGGATTAGCACCCTTACGACAGAGGCCCGAGAGCTTTCTTGCCTTTTCCACCGTGTGAGGATACAAGAAGAGGACCCACATCCAACCATGCTGGCACCTTGATCCCAAACTTCCGGCTTCCAGAACTATGAGAACTAAATTTCTGTTGTTTAGAAGCCCACCCCAGTGTGTGGTATTTTGTTATGGCTTCCCAAATGGACTAAGACACTCATGGTATCATTTAACTTGTTAATGTGAATTGGAGATTAGGTTTAGATTGGAGTAGATCAGATTCAGGATCAATATTTTTGACGAGAACATTTCATAGGCAATCCACATACAATACATTGCATCATGTCACTAGGCCTATGTGTCAGATTGTTCCACTGTTAATGATGTGAAATGGGCTTACTTGGTTTAGATGGTGTCAGACACATTTCTCAATTGAAGGTACATTGAGGTAAGCATGTAATTTGTGGGATAATACTTGGCTCTGTGTGAATATCCTATTTCCTAAAAACTTTCATTGAGAAGAGAGAGCGTCCAATAATGATCCTTATCTGAATCAATCACTGCATTGGAGGTTACAAAAGGTTGATTTTCAAATTCTGTCATTTTTCTACATTTACTAACTGCCATTTTCTCTAAAAAGAACTTTACTTCCTCCTCCTAACCTCAGTATCACTACCGAGTCATAGGATTTTAAAACGTCAATGTTCTAACCAGTTGCAATGATTATTCTTTTTGATGTCTAAATTTTCTCAAATTTGGTCAGTGAGAGCCCTTTTAATGGACTTTTGTATTCCTTTGACATGCCCCCATCATTATTTCATTACTTCTTTACTTTCTCATCTAACGAGAGGTCCCAGGCTTACCTGGTATTCGCTCTGCTCTATACTTGGAAACATCAGTGTCTCATAGGATCTCCTTGAATAGGAAATGATCTTTAGAAGTCATGATGTACGCTCAATGTTGATTCATTATTATTAGATGCCATTGTTTGGAGGAACTTTTTAGTACATAGAACTGGGAAAAACAATTTCCAAATCCAATTTAACATTACAATTGCTTTTTAATGTTTGGGGAGCATTTGTTTCTATTTTCCTTGAAACTATCTATTCATGTATTTTGCCTATTTTCCTACCAAGTTTGGTCTTTTTCTTCTTTAAGAAGCCGGGATATATTAGGGATATTAGCTCTATGTCTGTTAGATAAGTTGCAAATATTTTCACTCCGTACCTCATTTGTAATATCTGACCCCCGTTCACCAGCCTGGAGCTAATTTCTGAAGAAGGGCTCCTTATTCACACGAGCAAAACATGGACAGAAGAAAATGGAATTCCTGTTTTTTGGATGTCAGGCACTGTTTTGGGTGCTTTGTGAACATTTTCTCATTTGCAGCTTATGAAATATCTTTGAATATTATTTCTTGCCTGAAACCCCTGTGGCTAACGTGTTTTAGAATTCCTTGTTTTTCAGTTTTTATAAAGGTGATACGGTGTATAGAACCATGCTACTCCCCTAACAGGATCTGGAGCTGCATCTTGAAATCATACTAATAAATATTTCTGCATTGAAATATATGAATATTCCTACTGATTAGGATAAATAAATACTATGGGGAGGAGTTTCACTTGCTGATAGGTCAGGTTATGCAGCCAAATGAGATATGAAAAGCACTTTTATTTTTCAGAGCTTTTCGGATTTTGGAATGGTGGATAAGAGATGTTGGAGCTCTATCACCTTTACTTTGTAGGCAGGGGAAAGGAGTTTGGGTGTTTGTTTTTTAACCAAATACATCCTCTGACTTTCACCCTTTTCTTCTTTTTCTCTTTGTTTTGTAAGGAAGGGAGGAGGGGGCAAGCTGGAGAGCTTGCGGATTCAAGTGAGTCCCATGAAAAGCGTGGTGTCTCTCCACTTGTCTTCTCTCCACCTCCCTGCAGCCAGGGTGAGACTGAGACGTGCAGCCCCTCTGGTAGCCCAGTATTCTTTATAACCGATATTTAACCAATATTCTTTATACACTTGTTCAATATCTGTTTGGAGGAAAGGCTGTTTGCTGCATGGGGGAAGGATGAAAAAGAAAGATACAGGTGACAGTGTGCAGCCTCATCCCCAGAGTTCCAAGCACAGCAGCTCTGCCCCCAAACGTGCATGCCTCTCTCAGTCGGAAGGACACTCTGCAGTTGGTCTGATCTCCTGTCCTTAGGTGGGTGGTTAGCAACCACCTCCTTTCATTCATGTGTCTTTTATGGGATTAGTACATAGTATACCAAATTACTTCCAGCCACACACTCTCAGTCTCTCTGAGAGGGATTATGATACTACACATTTTTTGGTCTTATTCCTTTTCTGGTTCCCTTAACAGACTATGCCCCAAACAAATATGCTGTAGGCCCTGGTCTGTAATGAAATATTTTGCCAAAAGTGCTTGTTTTGCTTCATTATCTCCACTTATCTGGCTGAATACGGCCTCCTTCTGTACTGTGGAGTGTTTCTGTTTTTTTTTTTAAGATTTTATTTATTTATTTGACACAGAGAGACACAGTGAGAGAGGGAACGCAAGCAGGGGTAGCGGGAGAGGGAGAAGCAGGCTTCCCACCAAGCAGGGAGCCCGATGCGGGGCTCGATCCCAGGACCCTGGGATCATGACCTGAGCCGAAGGCAGACACTTAACGACTGAGCCACCCAGGCGTCCCTGTACTGTGGAGTTTTATGGTTTTTATATTCTGGTTTTTCGTGACCTATCTCATTTTTCCATCAAAACCAAACTCTCCTGTCTCCTTGTGCCTCAGGGCGCTACTGAAAATCTAGTAAGTGATTTCCAGTATAGAGGAAGGACTGGATTCGTGATCCATTCCTCCCACAGTTTTGATCTTTGACATAATACCTTAACTCAAAAGTGCTCTAATGGCAAGCAGGTATTATAGGCCATAGCATGTAGGTGGAGGGACTGCAAATTGAGGACTTTTAATTTCATCATCAGCACACCACCCTATGCGCAGTCTCAGTCAGCTAGGTGTCTAACTCTCGCTTTAATTTTGGCTCAGGTCATGATCTCATGGTTGTTGGATTGAGCCCTGGGTCAGTGTCAGGCTCCACTTGAGATGGGAGTCTGCTTGAGATTCTGTCTCTTCCTCTGCCTTCCCCACTTCCTCCCCTCCCCCGCCTCGATCTCATGCACTCTCTCTTTTGCTCTCTCTCTCTCATAAAGAAATCAATCTTTAAAAAAATGAGTCAGAGAAAGATAAACATTCCGATTTTAAAATGGAAAAAGGACAGTAAACATAAGAAAAACTTCAATCTTACTAGTAATCAAAGGACAAAGAAGATTATTCACTTTTCACATTGGCAAAGACTTAAAACCTGATCATATCCAATGTTACTTGCTCCTTTACTGTCTGGAAGGGTTTTTGTAAGTTTCATGTTATTTCTTCCATAAATGTTTGATAGGATTTACCAGTAAAACCACTTGGACCTGGGGCTTTCTTTCTGGTAAGGTTGTTAATAATTATTTCAGTTATTAAAATAGATACTGGATCATTCAGATTTTTGTTTTATTTTGTGTGGTATGTTATATTTTTTGAGGCATCTTTCCATTTCATCTACATTGTTGAATTTGTTGACATAAAACTGTTCATAGTATTTTCTTGTTATCTTTTTTTTTTAAAGCTTTATTTGCGTATTTTAGAGAGAGAATGTGAGAGACTGGTAGAGGGGGAGAGGGAGAGGGAGAGAGAGAATCTCAAGCAGGTTCCCCACTGAGTGCAGAGCCCAACATGGGGCTCAATCCCACGACCCTGAGATCATGACCTAAGCCAAAACTGGCTAAGGCCAACACTTAATCAACTGAGCCACCCAGGCACCTCTATCTTTTTAATATGTGTAAGATCTGTAGCGATAACTCCTTTTATATTTCTGATATTGGCACACAAAAATTTTATGTTAAAGGATGATCATCCAAGTGTTTTATAAAGTAAAAAATTGAAAAAAAATATAAAATCATACCTCCAACAATAAGGGATTAGTAAAGTAAAAAACTTTATCATCTTGACAGAATGAACTACTACATGTCCCTTAAGATTATATGAAAACTATTATGAAATAATACTGCATGCTTACCAGGATGACTGAAGTTCAAAAGATTCATAATAACAAGTGTTGTTGAGGGTATGGAGCAAATAGAACTTTTTTTTTTTAAAGATTTTATTTATTTTTTGACAGAGACAGCGAGAAAGGGAACACAAGCAGGGGGAGCGGGAGAGGGAGAAGCAGGCTTCCCGCAGAGCAGGGAGCCCGATGTGGGGCTCGATCCCAGGACCCTGGGACCATGACCTGAGCCGAAGGCAGACGCTTAACGACTGAGCCACCCAGGCGCGCCCAAATAGAACTTTTTTTAAAAAAGTTTTTCTTTAAATGCCAGTTAACATACAGTATAATATTAGTTTCAGGTGTAGGATTTAGTGATTCAACAAACCAAACAACATCCAGTGCCCATCACAACAAATGTGCTTCTTAATCCCCATCACCTGTTTCACCCATCTCCCCACCCACCTCCCCTCTGGCAACCATCAGTGTGTTCTCTATAGTTATAAGTCTCTTTCTTGGTTTGCCTCTCTCTCTCTCTCTCTTTTTCCTTATGCTCATTTGTTTCTTAAATTCCGCATATGATTGAAATCATCTGATATTTGTCTTTCTCTGACTGACTTATTTCGCTTAGCATAATTATGCAAATGGAACTTTGATTCAGCTTCCACTGTGGTAGGAGTATAAATTGGGAATTAGAAAACTGTGGTAATATCTTAATCAAACTGAAAATATGCATACCTTATGATTCAGCATCTCCCCTCCTAGATCTCTCTCAATCATAAATCTTTGCATATATTCAGCCACAGACATGTAGAATAATATTCAAAGCACCTTTATTCATGTTATCCCAGATTGGAATCAATCCCATTCTCTCACCAAAAGTAGAGGGGATCAGTAAATTTTAGGTGTATTCATACAATGGGATTCTACATAGCAATGAAGAAGAATGAACTATTGATACAGATACAGACAATGACATGGATAAATCTCACAGGCATTATTTTGAGAGAAAGAAGTCAGACACAAAAGAGTACAGACGGGATGATTCCATTTGTATAAGGGAGCAGGCAAAATTAATCTATGGTTTTAGAAGTCAGAATAATAGTTACTGAGGGAAAGAGAGGCTAAAGGTAAAACTTGAGACCAGTTAGAGGTGAAGAAAGGAAGTGCTTCATTCAGAGTTAACTCCAGTAGGGAATGCTCAGAGGAGAGACTTCCGGAGCAAAATTTAGTTGAGTTTTTTAAGCTGTGTCAAAACACTGGGAAAGCAGGTTTGCGATTTAGAGAGTGGGATGTTCAAATTGCTTGTCATATTTAACATTCCTGTGACTTTTGTGGTTGGCCAGTTCTGAATTGGGATGGCCCATGGAATCTGCTTGCAGTCATCTGCCACTCAGAATTGATTGCTCTTAGGATTTAATTGACTTTTCCCAATTCCTGAAACTGCTTTTAGGTACAGAAATTTACTTCTAAGTTCATAAAAGGAGGAGTTCAGTTTTCACAGAGGCATGAGGACATGAGGGAGCCTATTGGGGTGCTGGGAATATCTTATGCCCTAATCTAAATGTGATTACAGGCGCATAAACATGTAAACATTCATTGGGCTGTTCATGTAAGATTTGTGTACTTACTGAATGTATGTTTTACTCAATTAAAAATTTTAAAATGGTATTATGTAAGTATGCATTATTGCACAGAACAACATTTCTCTTATATTGCTGAATGAAAAAGACAAGTTATGCTAGAACATTTCTCCTTGAACTCACTTCTACTAAAAAAGTGTTTCTATATACGAAGAAAGAAGACTGGAAGAATATACACCAAAATATGAGATGGTGAATGAGTCTTATTTTTTTATTTTTGTTTATTTGCATTTTCTAAACTTTCTCTAATGCTTGTGTATCTGAGGTGGTCCAGAGCCCTCCCCAGACCACCACAGCCCCACGCTCAATAGCAGTAACCACAAGCATTTACCACCTCTGACCCCAACACATCTGGAACGTCATCAGCTCTACCAGTCCACCGGAGGTAACCATCTTCATCCATGATCCCTCTGTCCCCTGTGAGGTAAGCCATGTGGACTCTCGCTGAAGCATATTCCTCCCAGCTCACCTGAGAGAAGAACAAATTCAGAAACCTAAATTTACATAACTTCCACAATCATTTAATGGTATGAGCTGAGCACTGTGCTAGCCCTGAAGGGAGATAGAGAAAAAGAACACAAAATCTGCACTCTCCAGGTGCTTCCCAGAGAGAAAACACACATAGATCTTTGTTGGTGACTTCTGTTAGCATCAGGCGTTTTTTTTTTTTTCTTCCCATCTGGAAACAGGAATAAGGATGGTACTTTACCCAGAGGTTTTTTCCTGAGGCTGAAATGATGCAATGCAAGCATAGCATTTAGCATAGGGCCAGTTGTCGTTTGTGCAAGGGACGCTGGCTTCTATTTTCTTAGGCTCATCATCCATCAAACACAATCACTGCTCTTAAATTGTGCCTTTAATTTCAACACTGTCCATGGCTTTCTATCAGAAGGTGACTTTGGATTTATGTTCTTACACCAGAAACACAATAGAGTGATTAGTACAAATACCCCTTAGCACAGACAACCTCATTTTGCTTGATCATTCTGTCGAGTATCCACAGATTCTTTCTTTAAAAAGATTTTAGGGGCGCCTGGGTGGCTCAGTCGTTAGGCGTCTGCCTTCGGCTCAGGTCATGATCCCAGGGTCCTGGGATCAGCCCCACATCAGGCTCCCTGCTCCGCGGGAAGCCTGCTTCTCCCTCTCCCACTCCTCCTGCTTGTGTGCTCTCTCTCTCTGTCAAATAAATAAATAAAATCTTCACACACACAAAAAAAGATTTTACTGAGAGAGAGAGAGGAAAGAGAAAGAACACAGGGAGAGAGCACAGAGGGAGTTGGAGAAGCCGACTCCCCACTGAGCAGAGAGCCCGGCATGGGGCTTGATCTCAGGACGCTGGGATCATGACCTGAGCTGAAGGGAGACGTCCAACCGACTGAGCCACCCAGTGCCCCAGATATCCACAGATTCTAACAGCACTTGACTTGACTGCTATTGAAACCACAAGACCAGTTAGTCTAGGTTCTTGTATCTAAAAAAAATCTGCTTATTAAAGTTCTAATGAATTTTGGTAAAACTCTGTGTAAGCAACTCATTCTCAAGTCGAATAATCCAAATAGGTGTATGAGATACCGGAATCTCTTATTTGGAATCTCTATATTATGGGGGAGAAAGAGATTTTTTTGGTATCAGTGTGTCTGAGTTATCTTGTCAAAGTTTGAAAATATTAAGCATTATCCCTTAGAGAAATTTGGTAATATTAGAACTTTTAAAAAACAAGAAACAGAATCTTAATTATAGAGAACAAACAAATGATTACCCAAGGGGAGGGGATGAGTGAAGTAGGTGATGGGGATTAACGAATACACCTGTGATGAGCACCAAGCGTTGTATCAAAGTGTTGAATCATTGGGGGCACCTGGGTGGCTCAGTCAGTTAAGCGGTTGCAGCTCAGGTCATGATGCCAGGGTCCTGGGATCAAGCCCTGCCTCAGGCTCCCTGCTCAGCAGGGAGTAGAAAAAAATTACATAGCCTTTAACTCAGAAATTTGGCTTTTGATAATTTTTCATAGGAAATAATTAAAATGGCATTCAAAGAGTTAACAAGGTTACTCACTGAAAAAGTATGTTTAATAGGAAACATTGGAAATGAAGAAAATTTCCAGTAATAGGGGATATGTTCAATAAATCATGATATTTCCTTTTGGTAGCGTACTGGGAAATTAATAAAATTTTCTGTTCTATAGGGGCGCCTGGGTGGCTCAGTTGTTAAGCGTCTGCCTT